>NC_092588.1:56555000-56855000 GCF_047663525.1 Anas platyrhynchos | reverse complement strand
CTACAATTCTGTCATTTCCTAATTACAGTGCTGAACTTTGCAACCATAGTTGTTTGTTTTTGTTTTTGTTTTTTTTTGTTTGTTTGTTTTTTTTAGCTACATAGTTTAACATAACTTTCTTTTTGTAATTTCTTAGATTGTGAGGAGGAAATAAAGTAGAACAAAATGACAACTTTCTTCCCCTCAAATTTCCACAGGAAGTGCTGTCCACTGTAAAAGAAACACTGAGTTCTCTCTGAGTGAAACAAATGCAAGCCATAATTCACTGCCCATTATGTAGGCAACTTTATAAGGGAAGAAGAGATAGCATTGCTGACACTGAATTCCATAAAAAAGGAATTTAAGAGATTTGTGGATCCTGATTTTGGTAGTCACTTGTGCTTTCATCTCAGTATTAAATGTGACTTCTTTCTGCCCTAGCATGTTTTGTTCTTCATACCTTTCATTTTTATTCATTCCCCCACAAATTTGCACTGTTTTATATTCTAACATAACACAGACTTTTTTCATCTTCCAAATCAGATTCTTACTCAGGCAACTCTCTCTAGCCTTCAACCTAATTTTTCTGTATTCCAAGAAAACTGAATTTTTTCTCCTAATTATTACAATGAAGGAATGATGGCATTGAAAGGACAAGAGCAACTGTTTCAGTATAGGCTAGACCTACAAAGAGCCCTCACATGTTTAGTAGTATTACATATTTGTCTAGATTTATAGAAGTTAGTAGTAAAACTTTTAAATTTAGTCAGAACTTCACAAAAATTATGAAACAAATATCTAGTACCTTGGGGAAGATGGTATCCCTCATACCAATTAGTGTTTTCTTCCTTGGAAGAGCAAACTGCTTAAAAGGAACTAAAAATATGTAATATGACTTCTCATTGTACAATGTTATATTAAAACTAATATACAATTTTGTCCTGAACAAATCATTATTGGAAATAGCAATATTTTTCTAAATGATCTATCATAGATATGTCATTTTTCTATATGATATATCATATCAATAACAATATTTGTCAATATCATATATCAATCCCAAGAAACAAACATCACAGTCTTACTAGTTACTGGGCTATCCAACTACAGGCATAATTTCCATGAAGGATGAACCTTGTAGCTGATAAGATTGTGAATCAGGGGGCCCTGGACTGGGAGGGTGTAGAAACTGCAGAGATCTGAAAATCCATGCACGATATGCAGGGAGAAGAGGGAGCAGGAAGAACAAAGGGAGATAGGTAGAAAAGTGTATAAAATGGCTGGTTGCATGTAAAAGGGGGCCAATCGGTGTGCTTGTCTGGCTGAGCCCTGTGCCTGATCACCACAGTCTGCCTTACATTATTATTTTTTGTCATTAAACCTTCTCTTAACTCCCTCTGTGTATTTGCACTCTATCCCATACATATGTGTGCTGAAGGACCAGATGACAGCTACTGGTGGACCTGCATGTGTGCAAATGAAACCAGCACCAGCTACTGGAATCAGAACCGGGATCCACGCAGCAGTGCTGGGCAGACAGAGGGACGATGCCAGGTACTCCAGGAATCCAGAAATGTGTGTGTACTTGTGAACCTGGAGAGTGCTGTGTGTGATCCTGCACTAGTGAACTCCTATCTCTACCATGGGGAGAGAAGGAAGGGGAAGGGCTATCTCTCTTTTGTTTGAGTCCTATAGAGTTGCTGTGGAAGGCAGTCTGTGGCCGGGGCAGCCTGTGTGACCTTTCTGTGTTTGTGTCTCTCAGATATAAGCTCAGCTTTGCTACTGGTTGAACATGCAGAGAGGATGGTGACAGCCACGTTCCTCATCCTGGGCAGAGACCCTGAGTCCAGGGGCACCAGGCTGGGCCACAGCAGCCTGGCAGAGTGGTCCTGGGCTGGAGCGGCTGGAGGAGGTGGCTGCACTCTTCACTCTTCACCTCACTTAACATTTACTTAACAGCAAAATCTGTAGCTCACTTAGATAATACATATAAAGCATATTGGTTTGCTATACATGTGCAAGCTGAGCATAGAAAAATACAGCCATGGAAAATGGTTAGTTATGGAATTAATTTTTTTAATTAAGTTTTTGACTTACTATTTGGCAGTAGTACTTGGAACAATGGAGTTTGCTATAAAGCTTGTTTTAGATTTTCATATTTGAAATTACCCCTCTCCAAAATTTATTTTTCTATTACAGAATACATCACATTCCTCTTAAAATCATTCAAGGGCTTTTGACCATGGGTGGCTGAGCTATTATTTTCTAGTTAATTTTAGATCCCTTACGACCTTATCCAAAGATTGGAATATTACTTTATTTTTGTAATAGTTGCGCCTTCACTAGAAGAGTGTTTATTTGTTTTTATATAGACACACACTAATAGAGTTAATTTGGGGGATAAAATAGGGACTTCTTAAAATTGATCAATACTTGATATTAACATGGTTATTGTGATCTTTAATGCATAATTTTTGTGGGCTAAATCATCAGTGCTGAAGGCAAAAACAGAAAGAATACTGTGATTCACTCTAAGAAATACTCACAGTGTTGTTATAAACCATGGCACTGACTGTTTTGAGACAAACCTACCAATTACTTTCAGACAGACAGGCTGGCTACAAAACTGTAAAATAAAAGAGCAAAGATTGAATAAAAAATGTGTCCCAATGTTAGGTTAGGTAGACAGTAGAAAGCTAGGAGTGAGTCAAAGACCCTGGAGAAAAGAGAGAACAGAGAGAGCAGTGCCGAGGAAAGCTGAGCAGTAAGCTGACACCAAAAGGACTAATCCACCCCTTCTGCATCCAGCTTTTCAATACCAATTTCTTCTCTTGTGTCAGCATCAATGGCCGTCTTACCCCCACAGTACACTGATACAGACAACTAAACGAGCAGAAAACAATTCTTCACTATTACATTGCCAGTTCTCAGCTGAACTGTCTCACTTGAAACTATGAATGCAAGCTTTTGAATTATCAGCAGGTAGACTTCTTATCAGCAGGAGGGAGACTGCTTCTTTCAGTGACAGATGCCTATCATGTTAGATAGAGGCTTAGCCTAAAAGGACACGCCTTTGGATGCAGCAGATATATATATATATATATATATATATATATATATATATATATAAAATATATATATAATATATGTATTTTTTTTTCCTCCAACACTAATCTCTGCTAAGATAACAGATGTAAAAATGGCCATGTTTAGTGCTGTCAGAGACTCGATGACAAGAGCTGTGATTGCTCACTTCTCAGGGTCAGATGAATCAGGGCTAACAGTGTCCTATCTCAAGGCCTACTTTAAGGCTGAGGAAAGAATAGTGTAATACAATCTCATGCAAAGTAAATTAATGATGTCTGAGACTCGAGAGAGGGAAATTAAGGGGGACAGAAAAAAATGTGTCTGTGTAACCCAGCTAAGAACATTTAGCTTTAAAAGACTTTACTGAAGTGCATGTGCTGACTTTAGACAACTCATAGAAAGTGTTAAACAATTTCTGCATAGAGAACATTTATATTGAATATCTTATATCTTTTTGAACATTTGTTTCTATGAGGAAAAAAAAAAAAAAAAAAAGATAAAATGTATTTGTGCCTGCCTCCTAAAGGAGATACTACAGCAGTAGAAATCTCTACAAGGAAGTACAAGAGACTTCTAAAGTGAGTTTGCAGGTCTCTGTATGCACTAAAACAGGTGCTAGCAAGAAATATGATGGATGCCATTCCAAAGCATATATAAAACTGAGATATATCAATGTGGTTTTGGAACAGAGAAGGAAAAAAATAAAAGTTTATAGGAAAGCCTGTGCCTGATGGCTGAGTCAATAAAATAGCTTTGAGGTGATATATGAATTTCCTTGTGTGTGACAAAGCCTTTTTCTGGATCCTAGTCCTAGCCCAAAGTCTGTCTGGTCTGTACCTCAGTCATAGGAGACAGGACTCAAAGGTCAATGAGTGTCAAGTCTCTGTACGTGTATGGAGTCAACTAACATATGACCATGATGCACACTGAACTCTCATTCTTGGAAGCAGGTTCTCTAATAGAGTTGTTCATTCTACAGGAAAGAACATTTTAATAAAGACTGGAGTCTGGGACAAAAAACAAAAACAACAGCAACAACAAAAACTCCAAGCAGGACAATTCTGTTAGATACAGAATTAGTGATAAGACTTTGTCAAGTAATGAAAAGTCTCTCAGGCCATCCTAGGGCCTGTGAGCAGCCAGAATCAGTCTGTTTATCACTGAGATTCTTAATATCATGTAAAAAAGAGCTGTAGGCCATAGCTAAATCTGAACCCAAAGTCAGAAAACAGTACACACAGCTACTTACAGTGTGACAATCAATTCTAGCAAGAAAACACAAAACAAAACAAAACAAAAACAAAAATAACAACAAAAACAACACAACAAACCACAACCCACCCTCGATAAATATGCACGAGTACATTGTTTTCCAAAGTTCTGAAGGCAGCAACAGTATGCACAGAATAAACAAAGACAGTGATAACAGAACTCTCTGTGCAGAATTTCCTCCTTTGGGGAGAACTGGCTGAGAACTGCAGCAGAAAAGGGAGAGAACATCAAGATGAAAACAAACCGGGCATTGTTTTGTCTAAATTGGACACTGTCCTGCAGTCACTGCCAGAAATATTGTTAGTAACCCTAAAATAAAAGCTGTTAATAGAGAAAGCAAATAGATAATTCCAGGGAATGTAGTGCTGGATTGTCTCTTGTACAAAGAGTAACTGAATGTGTATATGAGTCAGATAGGGAAAAGAAAAAAAAAAAAAAAAAAAGGAATAAAAAGGTAATCATTCCAGAGAAATAAGCTATTTAAAATAAAAACAACAACAACAAACCCTTATGATGTTTTCAAGATGATGCACCCTGTAGAGAGGGAAAGGATAAAAATAACTGAAATAGATTTTAAAATATATATATCCTTCAGGTAGAGTAGAGATGAGGGGCTAATTTTCCATCCCTTTCTGATTTCTGAAAGAACAGAAGATTTCTTGAGTGGCAAACTGTTAGAGAAAGATCATGATGAATACAGCTTCCAGAGCAGCTTTCTGTATACAATTTTAAAATGTCCTTTACATACAGTATACACTTAGCAAATTTGAGTAATGGGACAAATTATTTTTGCAAGTGCTAATGCTAAGATACTATGATAGCAAATAAATTTGCATCAGAGATCTTATTTAATATATTTGTTGGAAACTTTGTGATGTTTTTCATCTATAGGGATTCTCTGACATCTAATAGGAGATAAGTAAATGTCTAATCTTTCCCTTGGTGGATTGCAGTAGCAGAACGTGTTAAAACAGTTTATCTGTTTTCAAGAAACACAATGTTTGTGAAACTTCTACTCCTTTCTTGTGTTTGACTGAAGACAGTTTTGTTGGACAAAGTATAAATGTGCACCTGCTGACAGAAGCAACATGGGCACAATTTCATATTCTTAAGAACATAGGCTAAAAATAATGTATTTCAGAAATGTTTTTCAGGGTACTAACAAACTCAAAACAATGCACTCAAAACAATGCAAGGCCACAGGATATTCTTCCTGAGTTAAGAGTGATACCAGCAGGCCCATATCTTTATTGGTGGTCATTCATAGAATCACAGAATCATAAAGATTGGAAAAAACCTCCAGGATCATCTGGTCCAAATATCACCCTACTGCCAATGTCACCCACTGAACCATGTCCCTAAGCACCATGTCTAACCTTTCCTTAAACACCCCCAGTGACGGTGATCCCACCACCTCCCTGGACAACCTTTTCCAATGCCTGACTACTCTTTCTGAGAAGAAATGTCTCCTAATTTCCAAACAGAACCTCCCCTGGTAAAACTTGAGGCCATTCCCTCTGGTACTATCACTTCTTAACAGTAAGAAGAGGCTGACCTCCAGCTCCCCACCACTTCTTTTCAGATAGCTGTAGAGAGCAATAAAGTTTCCCCTGAGCCTCCTCTTCTCCAGACTAAACAACCCCAGTTCCCTCAGCCTTGCTGCAATTGTAAAATATGTATCTTATTCCTTTTACTATGGAAAATGTACTTTTTTAATACACATACTTTATCTGACATCTGAATTTATACCTAGGAGAATCTTTGTGGCAGTAGACAAATCCTTAATAACATAGTGCAGCACAGCAAAGCAGAACTAAATGCTGTACATTTCATCTGAGTTCAATAATGCTACATGATCTCAGAAGAAACATGAAAACCTACAGAATAATGTTTCTCCAGGAGGAGCACAGATGATGGGTAGAGAATATAAGCCACATAATGGATACAGTTCTAGTTCCATCCAGTAAATCCAAGTCTGGCAATGATTACTGAAGTTATGATCCAAGATAAGACCCTGAGGAAAGTGATTAAAGCTGTTATCAGAGTGTGGCCAATACAGCAACTGTTACTAATTCAGAATGGATATTTTGATGCTGGAGGGAATTTCTTTTAAAGAACTAGATTATTTATACCAAACATATTACAAAAAGCATTTTAAAATGATTACGTGAAGGCCAATAGAAACTGCAAAATCAAAATTAAAAAATGAGAACTCCTTCACAATAGTCTCAAATAAATGATGATTATGAGGAAGATATAAAACCTTTCTTCAAGAAAGACAAATTAAGATAAAGAACTCCATGTCAACAGCAAATAAAAGCTCTTTCTGTGAAGTAAATTAAGTAATTAAGTTGTTTATTTTGACTAGGCATATGTAATCTGTTCTATGCTATATTTCTTGTTATGAAGTAACTTCCCTAGATATTATTAAAACTTAAAAGTGTGAAGTCACATTTCAAATCTGCTTTTGTTAAACTAGGAGATTTCTTATTATGGTCACTTCCTTGAAGGCATGTGATGATGAACATTGAGTGTAATGGGTTTTTTCTGTGTCTAGCAGAGAACATTGTAGTGTCCTTGCTTATCACAGTACATCAGTGTTGAGGACCGTAAGTGTTAATGGATTTGTAGAAAGATAGAAATGGGAAAATTTGGTATTGTATTCCTTGAATTAAACAAAATGAATTGGTCAGATCTTTATTACAGAAAGTAACAAAATGCCAAGGTTACCAGTTTGATACTAAATAAGCTAAACTTTTCTTTTTAACACAGATAACATACTTACCTGGCTAACCTTTTTCCAGCATTTAAGTTAGTACTTCTGTTCTTCTCAGAGTATGAATGTGGTCTCAATAAATCTGGCAGAAAACCAAGGGCTGGAGGAGAAAAAATTGTCCTTCTGGAGCAACACAATACTGACATGGAAGGTAACGAAAAGCTTTTATTGGGTATTTACTTTCAATGTACTTAAATCAGTGGTTTTATCTTGTTATCAGAATATAAATATATAGATTTCCAAGCCATAGTTAACTACTGTAAGCTGTAACAACCTACTTGTCTGTCCTTATGACAGACATCCTCCCTTCCCTCCCATCCTCCCAGACAGTCCCACCTTTCTGGGGAGGGACTCTTTGTCAGGATGTGTAGTGACAGGACAAGGAGGTTTAAATTAAAAGAGGGTAGGTTTAGATTAGATATTAGGAAGAAATTATTTACTATGATGGTGGTGAGGCACTTGAACAGGTTGCCCAGAGAAGCTGTGGAAGCCCCATCCCAGAACTGTTTAAGGCCTGGTTTTGATTAACCTGATCAAGGAAGGGCCCCCTGCCCATGGCAGGGGGGTTGGAACTAGATGATCTTTTAGATCCCTTCCAACCCAAACCATTCTGTGATTCTATGATTCTATGACTCTTATATGATGTCCAACGTTATGGTAGAGAAGAGCCTCCAGATTTTTTCTTTAAAAATATGTTGCTGAATTGCCATGAGTATTTACATGGATGAATGTAGTTTCAAAGCTCAGATAGTAATCTACATATTTAAATATGATTTTTCTTTGTGAAAAGACTTAATTTTAGTAAACAAACATTCAGTTTACCTGAGTAATTGGAAATGTTGTTGGCCTTCTACCTTGCTTTCAGTCCCACAGGAATTCAACATCTCTGGCTGGCACAGTGTAGCAACATTTTCAATTAATTTGCCAACCTGGGTTAATCTGTTTTTATTTCTTTTAGCAAAAAAATAAAAAATAAAACTGGGTTTCTAGCCATATATGTTAATTTAGATTTCATGACATTTTTCAACACATAAGGGCACTAATCCTTGCATTTTACACAAATTGCAACTCAGTTTCATCGGGTCTTCTTTAATTCTGGCAGCTTTAATTGATTATGTTATACAACTGGAATACAGGGGAGAGGAGGAGGAGGTCTGCAGCCTGTTGAACTTTGCTAGAGTGCTGCCACAAATGTTTAAAGAACAGTAAGGGGGATTAACTTCAGTGGGGAATGGGAGTTTGAACAAATTCCTATTATGTCCCTTATGTATATCACTTGCTGTTGTAAGGTGTGTTTCATTCAAGTTGAAAAGCACTTTGAGATCTTCAGATAAAAGGTGTAACAAAATGAAAAGTGATGGTGTTATTAGTTTATGTATTCCAAATCCCGCAAGGACAGCTGCAAAATCCACAAGCTAGAATCTCTGATCAGAGATAAATTCTCTGTCTTTGAATTACTGGATTAAAGAGACAAAAGAGAAACAGTCTTTTCTGTGTATTTAAGTCTTGTTTACACCCTCATGCATTATTTATAATAGCATGTATATGTTCTTGACACTCTAAGTTATTCATAATTAATGAATACTATAATAAAACCCATCACATCTTTGGTATTAGGATACTAAAGTGGTTTATGTACTTGAATAACATGACACCATGTTATGTTCCCATTTTAGGTACTTGAAACTGAGAGAAGCATAAACAAAAAAAAGTTTACGCTGCTTGAAAAAGAGCATAGCCTGGAATTACATACATGAATTAGATTTTATACAATACTCTCTGTTATTGAAGCATTAAGACTTAACCCATCTACTAATGCAGGTGGTGTCCCAGGTGTTTAATCTCTACTGCAGAAAAATACTGTGTTTGCTACTTCCATTATTTTATTGTTACAGTGCCCCTTAGGCCAGTACTTAGCTCCTTGCCCTACAACATAAATGGAAGGGGTTATAATTTTAATACTTCAGTTGCTCTCTATAGTATTCTCTCTCGAGTACATTTATACATACTGTATTGTAAATATTACACATAACAGAAAGTTGTATAAAAAAGTAAGTTGCAAGGTTTTTAGAGATATATTTGGGATCTAACAGTGGTAAATTAGTCACAAAATGCAGACAAGAACCCAAGTATGAAAAAATGGCATTCAAGTACACATTCTTTTTTTTTATTATTTTATTTTTTATTAAAGAATATTCTCTAAATTGGAGCATTAGCTGCACTTACAATCAGATTTACATTGTGCTTGCCATCTCACTTTAATATTTTTCTTTCAGTAATTTAAATGTCATTTCTCAGAAACAAATAACCAGAACAAAAAGAATGCATTGCATAGTTGGATGATGTTTAAAGGCATGCAGATAAACAAAGTCCATTGTAATTATGCCAGGGGCATAATTTTGACTGTTATGCTCTGCCTTCTATAATTAGTCTTGGAAGCAGATAGTGTTATATTCAGCCATGAAAAGAAATAGAAGAGCTAAGTTTACTGGAGATTAATAAAGTCTTCATGAACATTCCTAAAAAGCTTCTGAACCCTTAAATGGAGATTATAGGTCAGAGAACATGGCTAGTACTTGCTCAGAGGGCAAGAAGTTGCATACTCTATGTCTATTAACTACAAAGAGACTGAATAGACTGCTGTTGAATGTTAATGGGAGATTTTAACAAATTACACCACAGGAAACAAAAACAAAAACAAAAAAAAAAGTGTGGTATTTTTATTACAACATCAAAATGTGTTTTTAACAATATCTTATAACTGAGATGTTTTAAGGAAAAAAAAAATCCACAGCTCTCATTACTGAAATTCATTACAGCAATATGTACATGCTTAAGTTTAATTGCTCATTTTTAATACTTTTTCATGTATTTTTTTTCTGTAAAAAATTTTAAACTATATTACCAAACTATATAAAGCCCCTACATTTGAAATGACTACTTTTTACTCCCAGCTACCTTCTCAATGGAAGTGTCATCTAGTGAGAAAATGTTTTCACTTTTCATTTTATGAGTGGTAGACTGAATACAGAAAGTGGTAATGCTATTGTGTAACCTTCTCAGAATATACATTACTGCAAATCTTGATCGCTACCTCATAAAGAACAATATCAAAGAAAAATGGATACCTTACAGAAAGAAGGGAATTGAACAACATGCTTGCTTCTACAGAAGCTGGAAAAATGGATCTTAAAGGTATACCTCAAGGTCTGTTTCTGGTTCTGTTTCAGTCCTAGTTATTATGTTTCCCACAGTCCATTTCTCCCTGTTTACGCAACTTATTTCCATAAAACTGCTTAAAATTTTCAAAAGATTTTCCAATCATGTTAATCTTCTGATCCTTTCTGTTTCATATTATGCACAATAAGCATGGAAATATTAAGAAATATTTGCAAATATCTTGCAAATCTGACATCACACAGACCTCATGGACAAAATCAAAGACTTGATGTCCAATTCTTTTACCTACTCTACTCTGTTATCTCAATTAACTTTATGATCCTGTGCTGATCACACAGCTCAAATGATAATTCATTTGATTTGTCAAGTCTGAAAGTTTCTATTGCAAACCTACTAAATCACTGTTGCTCTGAACAAAGCAATAGTTCTGAAAAGACAAAATGGATATGATGGATGGAGGATAAAAGAGATTTATTTCTGCTCTGAGAGAGACCTATCTATGAGTATGTTCTTGTGATGTGACTGAAGAGATCTTATTAAGTATACAATTAGAGAGTATGAGTATCATTCACTGCTATGTCCAAAGAGTCTGTTTAAATGAATATTTGATTATGTTTTTGTCAACTTGTTCAATTCATTCTGTACATATATTGACTTTCACTGACTGTAGAGACCAAGAAATATTGTTTTTCTTTTATTTATGTTTCACCACTCATTTAGTTATTGGAAACCAGACATGACTAGAAACAGGTATTGGATGGGAGTTCTCTCATGCTTCCTGCTGATTTAGGCTATGTCTGCACAGGTAAAAGTATTCAGGTATGGGCTTTCTCCTTGGTTCATAGGGTAGCAAAATGATTTCCATATACATTGCTCAAGACTATTCTTCCTTTTAAAGGACAGAGCCTCATCCATGAAGCATATAATTTGACTCATTATGTATCTCATGGGATGAATAATTTACTCACGTGCATCTCTTCAAAATAATGTTTTCTTGACTTTATTTATGCCAATAAATAAATATTTCTAAAATATTTCTATAAGTGAGGCTTCTCCTCACTTACAGAAAATGATGACTTCCTTTAAATCCATCATTCTTGAGGCTGCCATTGATCCTCCTACTTTATTTGCTTTTTTTTTTTTTGAGGCAGACAAACTATCTCAGCCATTTCATGGAACAGCCTCATTCCAAAGATGAGAGGAAGGGAACTCAGTAAATGCACCACTCCCAAGAAGTAAGACAGTGTTTCAATGAAACCACTGTGAACTAGAGAATGGGTTGATGCTGAAAATACAGAGTGGCAGTTCAGATCTATAGTTTTTTCCTAGAAAGATTTTACCATCTCCATCCCTAAAGGTTTTCAAGATCAAATTATATAAAGCCTTGAGTAACATGATTTGACCTCAGAACTGACCCTGTTTTGAACTGGGATATGGATTAGAAACCTCCTAAGGTCCATTCCAGCCTGAATTATTTTATTATCCTATAGACATGGTATGTTGCAGTACTTGTTCTTTTGGACAGTGTGTTTACCATGGATGTAAATTCTTTCAATGCTTCACAGAAGGTAATATATATATTTAAAAAATAATAATAAACAAAAATAAAAAAATAGGGGAAGTTTTAACTTCCAGATGTAGAGAGGTACCTTTCAGGCTCTAAATAACTGGTGGATATGGCCACCCAGCACCAGGAACACTCCATTTTAGTAGTCTTCTTTATTGTTGTAGCACTGAGGTTTTGCAAAATACAAAGGGAAGTAGTGGGCAACTTGAATATATTAATGCACAATGTTCTGGTTAGTACAAAAGAGAGAAAGAATTTGGTTACTCAACTACAGGAGCATTAGGTCCTTGATGTAATGGTACTAGTGTTGCGTTAAAGGGTAAGGAAGTTTGGCAGGACCTAAAGCCCCTTGTGTTCCAGCTTGTGCTTAGGTATCAGAGGGGCTAGATGTGGCTGGGCTTAGATTCTAAGTGATGCCCAGTTTGGCACTGTAAATCTGGTCTTATTCAATATACTAAATTATATAAAGTTATTACAATCACAGATGCACAAATAGTGCAATTGGCAGTATAATCCAATTGCATTAATCACTATCATGGATTTGCAAATAGTGCAATGCACTTTCAGTATTGTAAATGACTAGTGTAGTTTATTGAAGCAAGAGGAATACATGTTCTTTTGAATTGCCAGTGATAAATACACTCTCTGCAAAGCACATGCAAATACCAAGATTATGACAAACACAACCAACTACACGTGCTAACTAATGAAACAACACTATAGAGAAAATTATGTTTCTCAGGGAAGCACTCAGTATAAATGAGTTTGAATCTCAGACAACAGGCATCCCTATGGGGGTTCAACCCATCAACTGATCACAGAAGTCAGCAATGTCCTTCAAACTTGTCTGAGCTGGTGTCTTCTGATGACATTTTCCTCTCTTGCGCGATTTTTTTTACTGTTTTCTTACTTGACTGACTCATATATGTATTTGCTGTGACTGGTATAGATTTTCTTGCTTCTGTTTGAAGGTATAGGCTTAGAGTAATTCAGAGTTCATGCTCAGAGAGGGGTGGTCACATCTTGGAGGCAGGAAGCCTTTAGGGTGGTGTTCTGCTTTGGCATTATCATGAAATTATACAAGCAAAGTTCACCCAGAGGACATGACTTGGTTATCCGTTAAGAGTCAGGGCTGGCCATGCAGTCTGTCAGTTCCGCAATACCATCCAGTTCCCCATCCTCTTTAATATCTTCATTGATGATCTGGATGAGGGCATTGAGTGCACCCTCTCTGTAAGTTCGCAGATGACACCAAGCTATGCGCGTGTGTCGATCTGCTTGAGGGTAGGAAGGCTCTGCAGGAGGATCTGGATAGGCTGCACCGATGGGCTGAGGTCAACTGCATGAAGTTCAACAAGGCCAAGTGCCGGGTCCTGCACCTGGGGTGCAATAACACCAAGCAGAGCTACAGGCTGGGAGATGAGTGGTTGGAGAGCTGCCAGGCAGAGAAGGACCTGGGAGTGATGGTTGATAGTTGGCTGAATATGAGCCAGCAGTGTGGCCAAGAAGGCCAACAGCATCCTGGTTTGCATAAGAAACAGTGTGACCAGCAGGGCTAGGGAGGTGATTGTCCCCCTGTACTCGGCTCTGATGAGGCCGCACCTCAAGTACTGTGTTCAGTTTTGGGCCCCTTGCTACAAGAAGGACATCGAGGTGCTTGAGCAGGTCCAGAAAAGGGCGATGAAGCTAGTGGGGGCCTGGAGAACAAGTCCTACGAGGAGCAGCTGAGGGAGCTGGGCTTGTTCAGCCTGGAGAAAAGGAGGCTCAGGGGTGACCTTATTGCTCTTTACAGATACCTTAAAGGAGGCTGTAGCAAGGTGGGGGGTTGGTCTATTCTCCCAAGTGCCTGGTGACAGGACGAGGGGGAATGGGCTAAAGTTGCACCAGGGGAGTTTTAGGTTGGATGTTAGGAAGAACTTCTTTACCAAAAGGGTTGTTAGACATTGGAACAGGCTGCCCAGGGAAGTGGTGGAGTCACCATCCCTGGAAGTCTTTAAAAGATATTTAGATGTAGAGCTTAGGGATATGGTTTAGTGGGGACTGTTAGTGTTAGGTTAGAGGTTGGACTCGATGATCTTGAGGTCTCTTCCAACCTAGAAATTCTGTGATTCTGTGATCCCTGAAGTAATAGCATAGCTGCGGTGTCTTCACTCTGCTCAACCCTCTGTGCTATAACCTTTAGAGTCAGCACACCAAGCTCACCTGGTATCACCAATAACTAAGGCTGCAGGCTAGGTTGCCAAGGGGACTATCATGGAACAGATTCCTTGCATATCTGCTGCATCTCACCCTGAAAGTTTCCTCAACAATGAACATCCTCTTAAGATATGGACAAATGTTTAGCCTCAATAAGTCACCTCCAGCAATTATTCCACAATGAGGCAATTTACATCACTCATTATTATGCCTTGAAAGGGAGCAGGTCCCCGATTTGCTATATTTTAGGAGATTTTTGAAAGAAAATTAGAAATAACAAAAACAAAACAAAACAAACAAACAAACAACAACAACAAAAAAAACACAGCCAATTCATATAGCTCAGACATTCAGTTTATGACTTACTTCACATACTTTGTGAAGGTTAGATGCACATGAATCCAGTGACTCTGTATCACATTTACAACAGGACTACAGGCACTACTATTTAAGCTAATTCACCTTACCTGCATCAGATAGTGCTGAAATGTCCAGATGAACACAAAGCATAAATTTCTGATTGTGGAGGGGTACCATCTCCAAATTCTTTTGATTTGATATAACTGGAATGATTGAAATAACTATCACTTTTCCTAGCCATCAAAGAAATCATCAACTGACTCAGGTTAATAAGAAAAAAAATGCCCTCATTTACTTGCTACAGTGTCACCTACTACAGAATAAAAGCTGTATAATATGCATTCAGTGACATATACTTTTATGCAGTAATATTTACTCATTTCTTACCACCAGACTGTGTACTTTGTGCTGATACACTGAAGTCAGTATGGATGAATTGCATATACCAGAGTAAACAGATCTCATTTTGAAAGATTCAGACTTCTGTTTGTAAATTCTTTTTGTTCTGCTTGGATACAGGTGAACTTTAAAATGTGAAATCAATTTTGGAACAACAACAACAAAAAATTGCTGAAGTGAAAAAGAAACATTCCCCATTCCCCAACTCTTGATATCTCTAATGATAGCTTTAAAAAGATTGTAACAAGATATTAGAATAAGCAGTATAAATTAAACTGTGGTAAGGAAGAATATCTCCTCTTGCTGCTTAAACAATTACAACTCTAGTTTACCACGGTGTTATCAATATTTACCTCTGTGAATATACCTTACTTCTAAGAAATTTTATTAAAAGTGAGGTGAAGATCACAGCGGGACATATATCAATGTAGCAGCTCCACTGACTCCAGCTGAATTCACCATGTTATGTCACCTTAACCACACTGACATTCTGAAAGATATCAGTTCTTTAAGACTGAAGTTATGAAATAATGGTTATCAGATATATTATTTTTATGAATGTCCTACTTTGCAGTGTTAAGTTATCATTATTCTTTTTCAGTAGTGACTGAGTGGTACATGAAAGTAACACTACTGTATGTAGCCTGAATGCTGTGGCTACCAAAGAAAAGTGGACAAAACGCTGCAATCTGTATCTTGATGGTATCTCTTCATAACTCAGAGATTTTATTATACTTCCTCCTGAAAGAATAATTCTGCATTTAACACGTGATTTAAAAATAGTGTCTCTTTATATCATTTTATACATACATATATACATACCATAATTTCTCAGACACTATAATACATAGCAGAACAGTTAGCTATAGCTCTTTTCCCAGAGGACCAATATTTTTCTTTGTGTATATATGTGGCTATTACTTCATTAATTTCTGTCAATCACTTTGAAGTAACTGGAGGAATTATTCTCATTTAGATTTTTCTGCCTCACAGCTGAGTACTTGATATGCAACATACTTAACTTTCATCTGTGGAAAATACAGGTTTTCTTTTTTTCTGCTGATTTTTGCAACCAGTGTTTGATTTAATTCTCAGAAGTTGCCTGCAACCTTACCTACTATACACCAAATTGATTACAGATAGACATTTTGAAACATAATCAAATTTATTGCTAATTTTAAAATCCCACTTTATGTTGAAATCGAAAGCTTGAAAAGCTATAAGTACATATATACAAACAATTATTTCATTTAAATGGAAAAAAAAAAAATTTTTTTTGACACAATTATTACCTTTGTATCTAAAGCCAAGCAAATGCAATTTCCTGGTTTCTAATGGCTTCTTTCTCTGCTCTTCCTCCATGCTCAAGATGTAAAACTATGACAGCGTTCTTTCGTATGCATATCTAGATGCAGCTCGTGTCTGTGGATCTCCTGGGTTTGCTTTATCACAACAATTTTCTATGTTGTTTTTGTGTTTTGTTTTTACTTCCCAGTCTATAACAGAACCATCTAATGAATTAGAGGTAGGCAAATGTAGTCAAAATCTCACTTGTGTGTACAGTGCTTCTGGATAGGTGTCACCTTGTGACATCAGTTAACTACAGGATGTCAAAAAGTGTTGCTAATGTGGCAGAGACGAGATTTAAATCAGGTGTGGAGAACAGGAAATAGGTTGCCAGATTTGGTCCTGATTGGTTCTAGCCAAAATGCATAACTTTACCCTAGAAACATCTGATTTAAAGAATCTGCTAGTTCTCTTCCCAGCTACAACTTGCAGCATAACCACTAATGTCTTTAAGTACTCTGCTTGCTTGGTGGTTATTTGATTCTCAGAAGCTTGAAAGAATTAAAAGAGGAAGGAATCATTAAATTCAGTAAATTATAATGGTTCACAGTGGTTTTATAACAAGCATAGATTTACTTCTTGAATGCAAACAGTCTACACTGGTCTTAAAAAAAAAAAAAAAAAAGGTGATTTAACACAGAAGATCAGTTATACCCTGCTCCTGACAACTTTCATCATAAGTTCCTCCCTTCACCTATCATTACCCTTAGTACCAGAGACTCACAGATCTATCACTACACTTTCCATTCTGCTCTCAAATATAAATGAAAAATTATTTATTTTTACACAACACATCCCAATTTTAATGGGGGGGGGAAATGAAAACAAAGTCTCAGGCACCTTTATTAAAACAAACAAACAGACAGACAAAAAAAAAATTACTTTGTTGTAAGAGTTAATATAGGTATTTAGCTGGGTTATCATAACTTTCTTCCCTTAATGGTAAATATCCACTGTTTTCTCTGTGCTTGACTGGATATTGGACAGATACCACTACTTCTGAAATGGTGGATGACAGTTAATACATTTTATTTTTTGTTTCTGTCACAATAATTCTGCCTCTGGACATACCTGGAGATAAACCAAACTCATGAAATAAGAAAATCTGTTAAATAGGCACCTGCACTCCTACATACAAGACTTCAGCCAAATTTGATGCTATTCCCAGCCATTAATTAAACAGTAGTATTCCAATATTTGGGACAAAAATTCTGTGCCAGAGCATCTGTTCACTTGTCTTGAAATGCATAATTTGTAATTTCTAATATAGATTTCAGTACAATAGTAAGAGTTTGAAAAACAGATTGAACCCAAAAACCACAATTGTACATAAAGGAAGCAGGCCATATTGGACTAGCTTGTCCATGCTGGAATAGCTAGTATATTTCATAGTATTCCATGGTGTGCAAATTTGATTGATGCCTGGTTTAAAGCCAAAAAAAAAAAAAAAAAAAAATTATATGGGATGGGAGGTGGGTCTTGAGTGGGAGGAAGGAAAGAAATTGTAAAATCTAAATGTTATTTTAATGGCTGCTTTTTAACCAGCAATCTTCTATCTTTGAAACTCTGGCAAAGAAGTTGGTGTCTATCTTAAAATGAAACTGCAATAAGCTTTCTGAGTTCATTCTCAGCTCAGGGTATAAAGTGGAGGAACATAAAAGGCCAGCAGAATATTTTGTTATACTGACTCTCCCTCTTAAGTAACAAAAAATAGTACAGTAGAATGCCATAGTGACTTTATTTCTTCTGTTTATTCAGCATACATGTAGTAAACTCCCAGTTAAACTCTGAACTACCTTTTCAAGTTACCCTTCCTGTGCGCTCTTCCATCAGAGCATGAAAAATTCAGAGTTTATTTCAACTGAATTCTCAGAACATGTATTACTTCTTTTTTCTTCTCTGTAAAATGTCTTTCTGTTCTGTTCAACTTTGGGGTTGGTCTGTTACTCAGAAGAAGTTGCAGTGTTCCATATAAAATTTGTTCTTAAACATGGGATTTTAGCTTTTATCATGGAATCCTAGAATAGCCTGGGTTGAAAAGATCTTAAAGATCACCTAGTTTCAACCCACCTCCCAGCTCTGGGCAGGGTTGCCAACCACTCAGGCTGCCCAGAGATTCGTCCAGCCTGGCCTTGAATGCCTTCAGGGATGGGGCATCCACAACCTCTCTGGGAAACCAGGTCCAGTGCCTCACCACCATCTGAGTGAAAAACTTTCTCCTAATTTCTAACCTAAATCTGTCTTAGTTTAAAACCTCCCCCTTCCCCTTCCCTTTTGTCCTATCCCTATGAACACATGTAAACAGGCATTCCCCCTCCTGTTTAAATGCTCCCTTCAAGTACTGTAAGGCCGCAATGAGGTCTCCCTGGAGCTTTTTCTTCTCCAAGCTAAACAAACCCAGTTCCCTCAACTTTTCCTCATAGGAGAGGTGCTCCAGCCCTCTGATCATCTTAGTGGCCCTCCTCTGGACTCGTTCCAAGAGCTCCATATCCTTCTTGTGCTGGGGGACCCAGGCCTGCACACAGTATTCCAGGTGCGGTCTCACAAGCAGAAGGGACAATCACCTCCCTCTCCCTGCTGGCCACCCCTTTTTTGATGCAGACCAGGACATAGCTGGCCTTCTGGGATACAAGTGCACACTACTGGCTCATGTCCAGCTTCTCGTCCATCAGAATCTCCAAGTCCTTCTCCACAGGGCTGCTCTCAAGTTATTCTTCTCCCAGTCTATATAAATACCTGGGATTGCCCCAGCCCAAGTGCAACACCTTGCACTTGGCCTTGTTGAACTTCATTAGGTTCTCATAGGCCCACTTCTCCAGCCTGTCCAGGTCCGTTTGGATGGCATCCCTTCCCCCTATTGGCAGAATTCCATATTTTATATGGAATATTCTATTTGTATTTAATTATGTGAGGCAGTACAGAATCTCCACAACACAATTTTTTCAAGATGAAGGAGCTCTTTTGCCCATTCATTATTAGTTAATTAACTGTTCAGTTTTCTAACTAATTGAGTCTTTGCAATTACTAAGAACTCATAGTTGATAAACCTTCTTGGCTTCCAGCGAACTCAGTACTTTGATCCTGAAATCCTGTCTAAACCAGTGTGGAGCAAATCAAATGTAAGTTAATGAAATTCTGCATTGGTTTCAATGGATTTTGTATGAGTGCACAGAGAGAAAAAAAACTCCAGGTCCATGCAACAATGGGACATGGAAGCTTAGTCTTGACTTCGGCAAGTCTAGCCTAAAGACTAGCACGCGCATACACACACACACACACACACACACACACACAACGTACTACTTGTTTAAGCAAACTTTTTCTGTGTAAGATTTTTTTTTTTCCTTAGTGCAATTCTAGTCCATCATTTCCAGTCATAATGAGCTATTTTACTTTGTATCTTGTTGTTGAATCTTTTTTATGAGTGTCTTTGCTCTTCCATATCAATAGGTACTTTGTGATTTTCATTCTTCATTGGCTTAAAGGTCATTATCAGTTCTAGTTATTTCCCCCATAGCTCTTTTTTGTTGTCATGCAACTTTCCAGCCCTTCACTGACCTTTGAAAAACTTATAAAAGTTACGGTAATTTTTATCTCAATTCATAGGCTTTGAAGCATAACCGTCTTCCATCATACACTCATAACTTAGCCTTTAGGAACTGTGAATCAAACATATTCATGTTTAAAACAAGTTTAATGCAGAAATGCAATTATTAAAGAAATGTGAACTAATTTAAACCTAGTTTGAGGCATTAACCTTCCCATTCATTCAGCCACTTTGACTGGATAAGTGCTGACTTCGTTTTTTGTTGCCTGTGAGTAGAAAAGTATCCCATCAATATGCAATAACTTTAAGAAAAGAATTGATGTAATATGCTGTTGGGCAGAAACAATAGAGATTGCTGTCTCTGAATTCAAATTACTGAGCAGTTTCTGTGTTGTGCTGCCCAATAACGTAAATGAGAACATTTTGTAGTGCCAAGTATGTAACAATATCAGCTTCATTATTCTCAATGTGTGATGGCTTATGTATATTTTTTTCTTAATATTGTTGTATTTTTGAATTTCTAATCAGAGATGCTACGCATTTTAGGATGCTTTCATTGATATTCCATTAGGTTGGCAGGTCAGCATTTAGTTGCAGTGATGTCAGAGCAAAGGTGTAATCCAGAGTGATATGTAACTGTAGTTTGTTTATGTATCAGAAGGAAAGAAAAAGACAAAAACTAATAAGCTAATAGCTTAAGAATACCTGAGACATTATGACAAAAAGTAAAAATAAAATAATTTAAAAAAAATCTGCATTCACCTTCTAAATCCACAGGACTTTGATGCATCACAAATGAGATTCTACCTTTGCTTACTTGTTGAAAATGTGAAGTAAATATATTGGCTAAAAAGGGGGAGCTTAACTGAAACTTTGTCAGGGAAGGCATAATGATGTTAGGTTCTCTTTCATCTCCTCCCTCTCCCTCTAATGTTGAATGCTCACTTGGGAAATCCAGCTGATCTACAGAAGATTATTTCAAGTAACAACAAAAATGCTATATGTCACTTTCTGCTGTGCTGACAAAAATAAATTCCAGCCAGAAAGGTAAAGTGAAGGAAAGGCCAGCCACATGATCAAAGGGTTAGTGCAGTTAAATTAATTTTACTCACTTCTATTACAGTGCAATATAGTACAAGTCCACTTTTAATGTCCAACAAACAGGGCAAACGTCCCCTGCCAGTACAACTCAGGGGAAAGAAAAAAAGATATTACTGTAGAAATAGCATCTATTTCTGTGGGTATGTGGGACTACAGAGAAAAAAAAAAAAAAAAAAGTGGTAGGGAAAAAAAAAGCCTTTTTTTTGTTGAATATTTTCTTTGGTCTAGAAGGATTTCTGAAATTTCCAGCTTGGCAAATATTACACGATTCCCATTAATATAATCCTCTTTTATTCTCACCTCTTCAAGTAGAGCTTTTGAGCAGCTATCACAAGGGGACAAGAAATTGGCAAATATAAGATGAATCATATCTAAGTCATGCTTTTGTAATGGTGCTCACAATCTTTTTGACCTTCATATATTGGCAGTTAGTCTATTTTCATCACCTCCCAGCAAGAGCTTTTGTTGTCAAAAATTGTCAATGATATGTTAGTCATAACAGGTTTTGAAGAAGTAGGAAAACTTATTCCAGTAGATTACCAAAGGGAAAGAAAGGATACTCCTAACTCATTTTCTAAATAATATCATGCCAAAGAATTGGCTCTTGAGTATCATTGTGGCTTACAAAATCACAGCTAAGTACTTAGCCATTAGACTAAACAGAAATTAAAATCTTCATAAAGACATCATATGTAAACAGATCTATTAAATTTCCTTTTGCTATTAACATTGTAATAATACTAAACCTGTCAATTTAGATATTCAGAATTGAGAAAAATATGTGTTTTAGTCATTGGAATGTTAAAATATATTTTTGTTGAGGGAATCTGGAAACAGCACAGATCCCACGGCCTGCTGCAGCTGAGCAAACCAAGATACCAGGGTAACGGTGAGAAGCTCCTATGACAGTGTTCCCACATCGCACAACTGAGGAGTGCAGAAAAATATTGCTGCCAGCAGCTGATACCAAAACAAGGTCTACGTGACTGCTAATCACAAGGGGACTGTTTTCTTGCAGGTGGGGTTGTTTTCTTGCAGTTGTTTGTCTGAGTGCTTTTGACCAATAATCTTGTGTGAAACACTGTCCACCCCTGTTAAGTTCTCTATAAAAGTTAGGCTATTCGGGCAATAAAATGGAGCATGATCTGACTCTACTGTGTGTCTGTCGTGCTTTCGGCCGTGCTTCCTGCAACATATTTTGTCTTCTCTTTTTCTAATTTTCAACAAGTTTGTTAATTTTTCAGTAATTTATGCAGAAATAAATTATTTTCTAGTATTAGTGCTACTAGCCACATGAAATTAAAAAAAAAAAAAAAAAAAAGAAGTAACACATTTTAACAATTTTACTAACAATATTTCTGATTCAAACTTTTTCAAGTGAAATGTGATTCTTTTTTTTTTTTTTTTATACACTGGGAAGAGGGAGATAAGGAAGGGAAGCACTGATAGAGGCACTGATCTCTTCTCTTTAGTGACCAGCAATAGGACCTGAGAGAACATCATGAAGCTGCATCAGGAGAGGTTCTGGCTGGATGTTAGGAAAAGGTTCTTCACCAAGAGGATGGCAGGGCACTGGAACAGGCTCCGTAAGGTAATGGCACCAAGCACTCTAGAGTTCAAGAAGTGTTTGGTCAATGCTCTCAGACAAATGGTCTTATTTTGTGGTGGTTCTGTGTGGAGGCAGAAGTTGGACTTCATGATCCTTGTGGGTCCCTTTCAACTCAGGATATCCTATGATTCTATGATTATATAAATTTAAAATATAAAAAATATTATTATTTCTAATATGTATGGAATCATCAAGGAATAAGGGGAAGTACAGTCTCTCCTTCTGTGTTTTGTCATGGACATGTATGAGAGTGAGAGTACAAGAAAAGTTGCAGCTTTAATTGCTTTACACTGAGTATCAGGCCAAGAAAAAGAGTGGATGTAAAAGTACTGTCAGATTGTAACTTGAAATTCATTCTCTACCCCATTTTCATCACATATCTGTATGTGTACTGGGAAGGAGT
The DNA here is from genome assembly GCF_047663525.1 of Anas platyrhynchos. Taxonomy (NCBI): domain Eukaryota; kingdom Metazoa; phylum Chordata; class Aves; order Anseriformes; family Anatidae; genus Anas; species Anas platyrhynchos. The sequence continues at coordinate 56,832,177 of NC_092588.1, read as the reverse complement.
TAAATTTCTTCATAGCAGGCCACATGGTGCTGTACTTTGGATTTATTGGTTTGTTGTGGATTTGTTTCTCCCTCTGCTCTGCAGTTAGTAGACTGGGGTGGGCAAGAGACCAGGAGGTGATACACTTGGGACAGTTGACCCCAGTGAACCAAAGGGGTACTCTGTGCCATACAATGTTGTGCTCAACAATAAGACTGAGAGAGAGTTTTTCTGAAGCAAACATAGCTTAGAGACTGCTTGGTCATTGATCTGTTGAAAGGAGATGGCGTGTAATTGCATTTGCAACATTTTTTCTTCTTTTTTTCTTTTCTATATCTGAAAGAATTGTCATCCAAGCCATTATTTTACTCACATCTGCCTACAGAAAAGACAGGCTCACAAATGACAAAGCTCCTATAAGTTGAATCAGATCAGTCACATGGGAAACAAACATCAAAGCTGCTACAAGCAAAGTGTTTCTTACTCTGAGAGATGAAAGTTGCATTGAAGAGAAGAAGGTGAGAAAAGATTTCCTAAACAATAGATTTATCACCATACTGGAGATATTCATTGGAACTGATGTAAATGACACTGGGTCAGCAGGAAACATTACACTGGAGTGCCAGATCCTTCTAAAATGCTTCTAAGATGGTTTGGTACACATACTTTTTGGCACTTTAATCACTTCTTAAATGTTCAGGACTTCCAAAAAATTAAACACGTCCGTCCCACAAAAGGTTAAGAGAAGGGACATTAAAATATGCCAGGCTGAGAAGACAGTTGGCTTTTATAGAATAAAGATTTACTCTTTGAATTCAGCTTTGGAGTTCTGGTGAAATACCACATTACAAAGCAAAATTAGCTGAAGGATTAACTTTGTGGCGTTATCATTGTGAAGTGACAGAAAGGGAAAGATCAAGGTAAGAAACACTCTCTGCTTGGATTTCCATTAACAGGATAAAGAGAAGCACATCTCTTCAGAAATTCTACATGTCTTTTCACATGCAACAAGGAGAGACAAAACTGTAAAAGGGAACTCAAAAAACACAATTTCATTCTTGAAGTTCCACATTCACTCCACATTTACATCCCTCAGTGAGACAATGCCCTGCCTCTTCCATTAGAGCTTACAGAACAGCTATAAGTGAATGCACATCTTGAAAATATATATATGGTCACAACTAATATTTCCTCAGTCTCAGAAAGCTTCTGCTGCATTACTAATTACACAATATTTTATTATGTATTAATGAGCATTAAAATACTTGACATACTTTAGGAAAGTTCTATTTTCAAGAAAAATTTATGAAGATAAATTCTTAATATAAATATTATTTACAGTATGAAGTACAGAGATTTGTAGTCATATATATTGCTACAGGACCAGGAAAATTATGTTTTCATTGTAATTTACATAAGTACAGAGCCACTGCCTCAAGAAAACCTGAAAAAGAACACATAAAGTATTCATATTTTTACTTAACATTAAAAATAAATGCGTCTCATTACATTGGCTCATTAAGATTTTCAATTTATTCACACTGTATTCTCTCTCTTATTTTTAGCTTACATTTTATTATTTAATAATTTCATACCAAACCTGAAGTTTCCTTTTAACAATCTAAAATTTGATATAGTTGATGAGTAGATGAACTTTATAATATTTTCACAGTGTGCCTCTCCCATGATTTCCACGCAGAGATATACATTAAAATAAATCAATTTTTAACATACTGAAATTGGATGTGAAAATTGGATTAATTCTACATATCCTTCAACAAAGTATAGCTTATTTTGCTGTTTGCCAGACAGAAGTAGGCATAGCATGGATATACAGATAGTTTAAATCAGGTAGTGTATGGTGTGGCTCATTCCCTGGAGATGTGACATTTTATGCTGGTTAGGTAAAACAATCTAAAAGCAATGTGTCTCTGTAGGCAGCTCTGCCATGTAGCTGACCTGGAATGTACAAAATAAGTAAAGAGGAAAGCTATGAGATTTGGGCCTCACTTTGCTTTCAAAAGTGAAAACATGCCATATTCTGCATCAGAATAGCATAAATGAGATCTTTCTTAGGGAAATCCAGTGGAGATTTTCTTCCTTAGAATTTAATGGTAGAAGCCTACTGTTATGGTCTTGCAGATTAAATTTTTACACAGGTCTGATATATCAGCAATTTAAGATTTATTATTTCATTTCAAGCTTGGAGGATTTGTGGACTCGAATGAGGGTGGAAAGGCCTTTGCAGGGGGATCTGGATAGGTTGGAGAGCTGGGCAATCACCAACCGCATGAAGTTCAATAAGAGCAAGTGCCGGCTCCTGCACCTGGGACGGGGAAACCCTGGCTGCACGTACAGACTGGGCGATGAGACGCTGGAGAGCAGCCTAGAAGAGAGGGATCTGGGGGTCATGGTAGACAGCAAGTTGAATATGAGCCGGCAGTGTGCCCTGGCAGCCAGGAGGGCCAACCGTGTCCTGGGGTGCATCAAGCACGGCATCGCTAGTAGGTCAAGGGAGGTGATTGTCCCGCTCTACTCCGCGCTGGTGCGGCCTCACCTCGAGTACTGTGTGCAGTTCTGGGCACCACAGTATAAAAAGGACATGAAACTGTTGGAGAGTGTCCAGAGGAGGGCTACGAAGATGGTGAAAGGCCTGGAGGGGAAGACGTACGAGGAACGGCTGAGGGCACTGGGCCTGTTCAGCCTGGAGAAGAGGAGGCTGAGGGGAGACCTCATCGCAGTCTACAACTTCCTCGTAAGGGGGTGTCGAGAGGCAGGAGACCTTTTCTCCATTAACACCAGTGACAGGACCCGCGGGAATGGGGTTAAGCTGAGGCAGGGGAAATTTAGGCTTGACATCAGGAGGGGGTTCTTCACAGAGAGGGTGGTTGCACACTGGAACAGGCTCCCCAGGGAAGTGGTCACTGCACCGAGCCTGTCTGAATTTAAGAAGAGATTGGACTGTGCACTTAGTCACATGGTCTGAACTTTTGGGTAGACCTGTGTGGTGTCAAGAGTTGGACTTGATGATCCTTAAGGGTCCCTTCCAACTCAGGATATTCTATGATTCTATGATTTATGGTTATTGACAGAATAATTGCATTTTTTTTGTGTGTGGGTGTTGTTTTTTTTTTTGTTTGTTTGTTTTGGCATCACTTGATCATCATTTAATCATTACCTGATTTAATGATTCAATATTGTTTGCTACAATCAAGGCAGTGATTTAGTTAAAGATTCGTAAATGGCAAGGTTCATACACAAGACTTATGGTAAGGTATTAGCAATTTCTGTGCAGCGGGATGTTAGAGATTTATGTACAAAAGTGGTATTGGGGACCTCTAAACTCAGTTGCATGCTCAAGAACTTTTCCTTTTTTGGGGAATTACCCTCCTATACATCAACATAAAAAGCAGACAATTGTATCTCAGGAAGTCTTGCCGTGAGAGGCATCCCACCTCAGGGGGAGATCCTAGGTCATAGCTCACTGTGAAAAGCTCAAAGAAGCTCTTCACTGAATATTGCTCAAAGTGGCAATATTTAGAGCATCACAAGATGACTAGCTTTACTCTGTATTTTTCCATCCTGGCCACAATTCAGGTTGGATAATTCTGATGTTTACCATCTGTACAATTCTAGTACCTTGCAGGTTGTACAGTTCTGGTACCTTCTGGGTAGAATTACAGTTTGAGTAGCAAAAGTTCCAGCTACAGTTAGGGAGTGCCTAATCGTCCCAATTCACTGCACTTGTAACAATAACAAAAATATAATGTTAGTTTATCCTAAGATTGTGGATTGGCTTGGTGAGGGAGGGGTTGCACAACCACATAGAGCTCTTGTAAAATGCAAGCTAAATATGCAGGCAAAGTTATACTCAGTTCATTTGTAGAATAATAAATTATTATAATAAATTACTTTAGGTAAGTTTAATTTCAATTCCATTTAAAATGTTCAATTTAAAATGTTTAAAGGAAAAAAAATAATATATACATATTTGGTCAGTATTTAGTGAAAATTATATTAAATATCTCTCTATTTCTTTTTAATGACATTCTAGCTTGTGGTGTGCTTTAGAATGGACAATTTCTTCATTCCATGCAGGTGATATGTTATGCAGAATCTTGTTCATATAATTAAATGGACATGGCCTAAATGGTGCTTAAAGCTTTCATTTTCTATTAAATATCCACCCTATATATATGTATTTATTTATTTATTTATAAATATATATATTTGATTTATAATATATGTGTATATATATATATATATATACACATATATACACATATATATACATATATATTTCCACCATATATATATGCGTGTATTTTAATGCAAATAAATCTGTCTAGGTATTCTCTGCTTTTTCTGATTTTAGGATATATTTGGATGTCATTCGGGACAATTCAGCACTTTGCAAATTCAGGATCATACAGATTTACACAAACTATATTTTATGTTTTAAATCTGCAGCCATCTCAGATATTTCAGACCAAGATACGCTCTCCAAATGGATTTTCAGCTAAGTATATTTTTTTAATATATGGGATATAGAAAGCTATACAAAGAAATCCTGATATAAGCTATATCATGTAACTTGAAGAATTAGGTAATACCTAATACATATATAGTGATCCTTTATCTGCCCATATCTGCCCTTTATTTATTATATAACTAGGGTCACAGGCACAGAGAAGTTTGTTTGGACCTGAGAGATGAATTTCTGGGCTTAGGATGCTCACTGGGGGGTGCATAGAATACGTTACTCCCTGGGATTGATAGAGTCTCAGAACTACTCCTTTTGTCTATTTTTCATTACATCTCATTCACAGGATGTACAAGGACATGTTCTTGCAACTGTATATCAGTGTTCTATGTGTGTTAATACATACTTAGAATATACTTCAAAGAAATACTGATATTAAAGTACTTCAATTAGTTGATATCTTTTAAAATGCATTGCTATTTCTGTTTTGGTCTCCACGATTAATTACATTTTCACTACAAAATAGTTCCCTTCAATCAGTAAAAGCACACCTCCCTTCGCTAGGTATATGATAGCTCTTATTAGTTGTTATGTCATGCCAACATTTCTTCCCTCTTTAGTTTCCCTTTTTGCCTGCAGCACTGATTTTCATAGGTATGGTCTCCTGGATTTTCTGGTTTCGTTTGATTTATTCTCACTGATTGATTTCCAGCTGTTTCCATATTTCATATGCCATTGGTATTTTTGATAGCTGTCTTCAGAGCTTACCTTTTTTTATTATTTATTTATTTATTTATTTTCCCCATTTTACTGCATGTGCCTCTCTCCTAGATATTAGTATGCCTCCTTGCTCTTTCCTTTGGAGCAGCTTTAAGCTAACTATTTGATTCCAGATTCACAGATTTAGAGATTCATAGATTTAGAGAGCATTTGAAATACAGTGTTTTGTTTTCTTTAATTACTGTGGTGGTTTTACTCAGGTGGGCAGCCGAGCTCCACCACAACCGCTCTCTCACTCCCCCTCTCCTCAAAAAGGAAGGGGGAGAAAATACAACACAGAGAACTCGAGGTTTGAGATGAGAAAAGTTTAATTAAAGGGAAAGGGAATGGGGAGGAAAAACAGAAACAAAAGAAACAATCAGTCCACGCGGAAGCACAGAGAGAGCAAAAATTATTCTCTACTGCCCATCAGCGAGCAGTGTTCGGCCACGTCCAGGGAAGCAGGGCCTCAAACGCATAGTGGTTGTTCAGGAGGAACAGCCCCCTACCCCACGAGAGCCCCCCCTTTTATTGCTGAGTGTGACATCAGGTGTTATGGAATATCCCTTTGGTTGGTTTAGGTCAGCTGCCCCAGCAATGTCCCCTCCCCATCACTTGCCCACCCCCAGCCTGCTGGCTCTTGGGGGCTTGGAAGGAGTCCTGATACTGTGCCAGCACTACGCAGCAATAGACACAACACTGGAGTGATAACAGTGCTGTTCCAGCTATGAGTGCAGAGTACAGCACTGTGTGGGCTGCTGCAGGGAAAAGGTGACTCCAACTCAGACAGACCCAACACAATTACTCTTAGAAATTAGTTAAAACATAGAGAAATATATAAGAATTTTGTTTCCTTTCTCCTAACATTCTGTCTCTTTGTGACAGTTTATAGTTAACATCTTACAAACATTACACAGGGCTTTTTATATAAATTTCATTCAAATTCTGTACTGTTGATTATTTTAACCCATTGTCATTCACTTAAATCCACATCATAGCAATGCATAGAATTTCTGAAATTGGTACTTTGTGAAATAGGCTATGGTGTTTTCCTAGGAAAGATAACATTTTATACCAAGACCTGACTTTCAATAGAAATTGGAAATCATTGTTGTCAAAGAAGTTTTCCTGATTTTCTGCAACAATTTATTTCTGAATTTATATCAGTGTTTAGCGCTTATATTTTGGGAACTGGACTGCAATGTTCCACCATTGTTAAATATAGAGCTACTCAATTGCTATAGGAGGAAACAAAACAAAACAAACCCAGCAGCAACAACAAAAAAGCATTTTTTTGTATATACCTGTTCTTAAAGAAACAGATGACCAGTACTTCAAATCCCAGTAGTTTCTTGGAGTTATAACGTCATATATATATTTCTTTTCTGTGCGTTTATTATACCATGTATTCCATGTGTATGAGTAAACTTTACAGTGACCAAAAAGAACACTTTACATTCTTAACATATTATACATTCTGGGATAATGATAAACATTTTTATGGAGGCAAATAATGCAGTAAGTGGCTTGAAAATTGGCAGAGAGAAAATAAGTTATGAAATTTTAATATAAAGTTATGAAATTACAAATAAAACAGAGAGGGAAAAAAAAAAAAAAAGCTCACTCTGTGTGTGTGTGTGCCATTCTTGTGTCAAGCGTTGAGTTACAAGGAGCCATGGTTTTCAGTCTGTGGTCTTCCCAGTTATCATATTGCAGTGTGAAGCAGTATGACTCTGCCTTTTTTTCTGTTGTTGTAGGGGTCCCTTGTGACAGTTCTTCTCTGGGTAAGGACTAATGTGGAGACTGTACCCACTTCTCAAATGATGAGCATGCCAGCTATTGAACTCTTATATCTGATGAAAACAGTATAAGAGTAATGCACCGAAAGTATATTGTTGGATGATATAAGTGCAACAGTCCAATAGATAGAGAAGAGAAAAGATTAATTTTAGTCAGGTCATGTTTTGTCTGTATTGCTACACAGTGAAATTATAAAAAGAGAGAAAAGTTAACTTCTCAGTACTGCAATGGGAGAATGTTCAGGCAATTTAAGCAGTATTCTTCATTTACTCAATCTTTGAATGCAGGATGAGTCAAGCAATCAATGTGTTTGGAAAGAACATACCTCTTTGCACAAAATCTAAATGAATGACACATTTCAGATGCTTGAAATAAGATGAGATGGGCAAAACTTACCAAGCTGTGATTCTATAGGCTTTTTTTGAAGGCAATGTTAAACTATTTTTAGAACTAAATCATTTGTTGTAGCACAATAAAAAAAAGGTGTACAAAGGTAGCACAATCCAATGTAAAGAAGACTTTTTTAAAGTAATACAAGTAATGCCTTTGTCTTCAAGGAACATAAGGACTTCACTGGACTGGAACATTGGTTTGGTTCTTCCAGCATTACTCTAAGGCTTATCAAATACAACAGTGTTAACAAGATAACATTTTTTTTTTCTTTACAATTCACTTTTTTTTTTTTTTTTTTTTTTTTTTTTTTTTGTCATCAGTAAGTAAGATTTCACTTATCTTGAGCTCTCTAAAAGTTATGTATGTTTTCTAATGGGAGCAACTGTTCATCTAAAGTAAAACAATGGTGCTTGTGAAACCTTGATATCTTTATCTTAAAATTCTCCCTCTCAAATACAGAAGGTCTCTATTTGCATGTTATCTGACACTTTCCCAGGTAATTAAATGACCATTCATTATGTTTTATTATTTTTCCCTATTTAACTGGTGTCAGAACTGATGTAACCAAGAAGAAAACTAATTTGAAGAAGTCACAGCTTTTTGTTAAACCATCTGAAGTTCCTGATTCAATTAGATTGTCTTTTGCTAGCTTATTTAACAGAGATATTACAGCTAGAAAAGATCCATTAGATAGTGTACATGTTTCAGTATTTTCTTACATTAATCCACAGTACACTTGGTGTAGTCCTTAATACCCCATCCCCCCTCCCCCCCATGTTGTTCACACAAGATAATTATTAATATATATATTTATTTTTCAAATGAGAAAATGAAGATGCTCTGTGTGTGATAAATATTTGATAAATTACACTTAGGTTTTGACTAATTAAAATCTAGTGTCAATATGGCTTCTAGTGCCTACAAGTAATAGCAAACAAAGCTCAAAGCTCAAAGTACATGAAGTGGAACTTAAGTTATGGCCTCACAACCATGAGTAGGCCTCACAAATTAGTGCTTGTTGTCATATTTGGAGCTTCATTACTATATTGTCAGGCTTTTTTATCTAGACGTTTGTCTAGATAACACCTGTTAGGCAGAGAAATGCTGGTTTAATTCTATTTAAATAATAAGAAGTAAATGAGCAAGAACAACGTGAGTAGCAAAAGTTCATATTAGAAGCTTCTTAGGGTGAAGAAGAGTATAATTCTGTTCGCTCTTATGCTTGTGCCCTGATTAAATTTTTTTGTATCTTTCAGTTATGTTCAAAGGATGACTCGGGTGAGAAGGAAGTTCAAGTCTTCAGTCCAACCTCCTTCTCACAACATGGCCAACTTTGAGGTCAGACCTGTTTGCTCAAGGATAGGTCTTGAAAGCCTCCAAGGACAGAGACCTCACAGCCCCTCTGGGCAACACTGTCCTCAGGGAGAAAAAGGTTTTGCTTTATATCCTTTATATCCAGCCTGAACAACTCTTGTCTCAGTGTATGCCCATTGTCCCTCTTCCTCCCACCATGCACAGATGTGAAGAGCTTGGTTCCATCTCCTCAATAACCCCACTGCAGGCCCTGGGGGACTGCTGTTAGGTGCCTCTAAAGACATCCCTGCTTCAGAGTGAACCAGCCCTCAGCCTCTTCACACAGGGCAAGTGTTCAAGTCCCGCACTGTCCTGGGGTCCTCTGCTAATCTCATGTCATTTTAACAATACTGTTATTGCATTAGTAACCCAAAACCAGATACTCGTCATTTACCGAAACATCTAGGTCCTTTCCTGCAGAGCTTCTTCCCAGTTAATCTTTCCCCAGCCTGTATTGTAGTAGGGGGCTGTTCCTTCCCTGCTACAGAATTTGACCCGAGGGAAGAACTCTGTGCTTATTGAATGTTATGAGGTCCCTGTTGCTCGTTCCTTTAGCCTGCCTAGCAGACCTGGAGGTTGCAATAGCAGACTTGTCATATAATATATAAACATCACAGCAATTATCTTTATTACAGGCCCATATCTGTCCAGTCAGGCTGAAGATGGATTTATGTTTCCTGTGTGCATAATTTTCGGGTTTCATGAAAAGTGAGTAAAGGTGATTCTCTGATTTGGAGAATTGTCAAATTTCTCTCTGCTAGTGTTGTTATTTCCTTTCCCTTGATAAAGATCTTCCTTCTTAGTTGTATTAAGACTTTAATTTATTTTTTCTTTATCCTTAGATTCCTTCTATGGGGTGACAGAATGGAAGCTGAAGGACATATGCCAGACACCAGTATTAAGAAGTTGCGGACTTTTTGAAATAAACAACTTTCTTCTAGCTCTTTTGGGCCAACATATGAGGATTGCAAAGCTGTAATTAGGACATGACTTCAAATTTCACCTCAATTACTGTTTGGTGACATTTCTTTCTCTCTTGTATATTTACAGAAATTATAAAACCTTAGTTCAACAAAAATCTTTTGTTCCCTTCCACACACACCCCAGCTAAGGGAGGGTCATGCTTGTAATTCTTACTTCATGCTTTAAACTCAGAGGTTAAAATATGATGTTTAAATGGTGACAGAGAAGTCTCAATGAAGAAATTGGGGTCTTTGACCTCAATCTCTGCTGTTTCGGGCAGCGGGGGTGGGGGATCATTCTGTGTTTGCTAGCTGAACCACAGTAACCTGCACCTGACAATTTAACCTATTGGGTTTTAAGCATTTTCAGATCAGATCAAAAGCATCAAAGTCTGTGTAAATAATGCATTACAGTAATTTTTTTCTCATTTTAAACTAATACCAGAAAAACAACTACTTAATTACAAAAATAATATATTGCTGGCAGTGATGTCTAATATATATTTTAATAGTATATATTAGATATATACCACCTCCTAGATAAGTCTCCTTGTATTAGATTTGGGTTTAGCTTGTGTGTGGTCATAGGAGACTGGGCAGAGCACTGACTGTTATCAGAGGAGTACACATGCATAAGACGAGATGAAGTAAGAAAATGATTACATGAAAGTCACGTGTAAAGTAACAATAAATATTGTCTGGAAAACTATTTGAAATACCATTAAAAGCATGGAAAGGTTTGGGTTTTTTTAATACTGTTGTTCAGCAAAAATTCTCTTCTGAAGTGTAAATTGTGGAAACATTGAAATAAATGTATAGCTAAGACAATAGTTACACATGTATAGTTATATATGATACCTGCCTGATTTTGCAACCTGACTAGATAAGTTTTCCATTGGGAAAAGAAGGAGGAGGTAGGAACACATTAATAGACAGCTTTGCCTTTTAATACATTGAAATATATTGAAATACATACTATTGTGTCAGTGATATGTTTTATATATTTATTTATTTTTAGGGAAAAATAAGTGTTAATTTAAAGATGCTTACTTATTTCAGAAAATAGCTTCAATGTTTTCTGAATTGTCGGTTTAAAGAGATTTCCTTTACAAGCCTTTATGACATGCTTATAAAATCAGGTTTGGATGATGAGTTAGACAAACAGTAGCTCCCACAGCAAATAAAGGACTTGTTGGAGTTCTTTTGCTGTTCCTCAGTGAAAAGCAAATGAAAATCTGTAAAAAAAGATGAACCTGATTGTTCTTACGTAGTTTTTCTCAGTAAGGTCAGTATTAAATATTTAGGGTGACACAATAAAAAGTTAATTTTGATTACTACTAAATGATCATTAAATACTAATGGGACTTCTCCAGAAAGAAATGGGAGACCTGGTTACTTGGGATATGGAGAAGGCTGAGGTACTCAGTGACTTTTATACCTCAGTCTTCACCAACAAGAGCTCTAGCCACACAGCCCAAGTCTGAGAAAACAAACTGGGACTGGGACTGGGACTGGAAGAATGATGAACTGTAGATCAGGTTTGAGCCCAGCTAAGGCACCTAAAGGTGCACAAGTCCATTGAACCTGATGAGGTACATCTGCAGGTCCTGAGGAAACTGGTAGATGAAGTTGCTAAGTCACTATCTCTTGCAATAGAGAAATCATGTCAATCCAGTGAAGTCTCAACTAACTGGAAGAGGGGAAACATAACCCCATTTTTAAAAGGGGAAAAAACAAGACCCAGAGAACGACAGGCCAGTCTCAACTCTGTGGCTGGCCAGATCATGAAGCAGATCCTCTGGGAAACTGTGCTAAGGCACATGGAAAATAAGGAGGTGATTGGTGACAGACAGCCTTCACTGAGTGCATATTGTGCCTGACAAATCTGGTAGCCTTCTGTGACTTAGAGCATTGATGGAAAGGGGAAGAGCAACTGACAACATCTACTTGGACGTATGGAAACATTTCATGCTGTTGCCCATGACATGCTTCTCTCTAAATTGGAGAGGTATGGGTTTGATAAATGGACTTCTTGGTGAGCAAGGTATTGGCTGGATGGTCGCAGTCAAAGTGTTGTGATCAACAGACTATAATGTCCAAGCAGACAACAGTGGTGTTCCTCAGGAGCTGGTATCAGGAACAGTACCGTTTAACATCTTGTTGGTGACATGAACAGTGGGATCAAGTGCATCCTTAGGAAATTTGCTGATGATACCAAGCTGTGTGGTGTGGTCAACATGCTGGAGGGAAGGGATGCTTTCCAGAGGGACCTTGACAGGTTTGAGAGGCGGGCCTGTGTGAACCTCATGAAATTGAGCAAGGCCAAGTGCAAGAGCAGCTCTGATGAGGACTTAGGGGTTTTGATTGACAAGAAGCTCAACATGAACTGGCAATGTGCAACACAGAAAGCTATCCTTGGCTGCATCAGAAGAAGTAAGGTCAGCAGGTCAAGGGTGATGATTCTACCCCTCTACTTTGCTCTCGTGAGACCTCACCTGGAGTACTGTGGTGAGACACTCAAACAGAGAAGCTGTGGATGCCCCTTCCATGGAAGAGTTCAAGGCCAGGTGGGATGGGGCTTTGAGCAACCTGGTACAGTGGAAGGTGTCTCTACCTATGGCATGGGGATTGGAATTAGATGATCTTTAAGGTCCCTTCCAACCCAAATCATTCTATGACTCTATGATTCTAAACCGTGCTTCAAGTCTTTCTGTGGCTTCAATTTAGTATTTTTGTGTATATATATCACAGAATCACAGAATCACAGAACTTCAAGGTTGGAAGAGACCTCAAGATCATTGAGTCCAACCTCTGACCTAACAGTAACAGTCCCTACTAAACCATATCCCTAAACTCTACATCTAAACGTCTTTTAAAGACCTCCAGGGATGGTGACTGCACCACTTCCCTGGGCAGCCTGTTCCAAACAGACCTTTCCTGAATAATAAAGTTAAGGGAACATAGCACTTAGCAACAACTGCAATAGAAGCAATCAGGGATTGATGTTCCGCATACAAGTTTCTCGAGCTGTAGGTTCATAGTGATAGTCTATATTTTCTCTAAAGTACACTAAGATATCATGGCTGCAAAGGTAAAAAGGGATTAGGGCATTTGGAGATCACAGAATCACAGAATCACAGAATTTCTAGGTTGGAAGAGACCTCAAGATCATCGAGTCCAACCTCTAACCTAACACTAACAGTCCCCACTAAACCATATCCCTAAGCTCTACATCTAAACGTCTTTTGAAGACTTCCAGGGATGGTGACTCCACCACCTCCCTGGGCAGCCCGTTCCAGTGCCTAACAACCCTTTCAGTAAAGAAATTCTTCCTAACATCTAACCTAAAACTCCCCTGGTGTAACTTTAGCCCATTCCCCCTCGTCCTGTCACCAGGCACATGGGAGAACAGGCCAACCCCCACCTCTCTACAGCCTCCTTTAATGTAGTTATACAGAGCAATAAGGTCACCCCTGAGCCTCCTCTTCTCTAGGCTGAACAAGCCCAGCTCCTTCAGCCACTCCTCATAGGACTTGCTCTCCAGGCCCCTCACCAGCTTCGTCGCCCTTCTTTGGACCCGCTCAAGCACCTCGATGTCCTTCTTGTAGCGAGGGGCCCAAAACTGAACACAGTACTCGAGGTGCGGCCTCACCAGAGCCGAGTACAGGGGGACAATCACCTCCCTAGCCCTGCTGGTCACAGTGTTTCTGATACAAGCCAGGATGCCGTTGGCCTTCTTGGCCACCTGAGCACACTTCTGGCTCATATTCAGCCGATTTCTGGGTGTGCCTGATTCCAATAATCTTTTGTGAACAGCATTTTATTTTTCCTGTGCTTTGACAGCTTTGTTCCTGCTCTCTATAGAACCCAGAAGGTTATTTTTGTTTTTGTTTTGTTTTGTTTTCCCCAGCACATATTCAGTTTTGCAGCTGAAGATTTCTGTCACAAGTCTCCTTATAATCAATCTGATCTACTTACTTTTTATTTCCAACAGTTCATAAATGTTTTCTGAAGAGCTTAGAGTCTTCTAGACAGGGACGCAGTAGTTTATGAGACAAGAAAGAATAGCTGGGAATTATTGGGGGAGGACACCTTAAGAAAGTTCTGTCACTGAAGTACTGGCAAAGTAAAAACCGTAGCCAAAAAGTTTCTTTGTTTGTTTGTTAGTTAGTTTGTTTTTTCCACTAGTACAACTGTTGATTATATAGGATATGTTAATATTTTTCATTCTGGTTCCAAATTAAAACTTGTTATAAATATGAAAGTATTATGAGTCTTATTCATCATTCTAATGCCTTAAAAAATATATCATCACTGTTCTGTTTGTCTCCTTATCTTATATAAACAAGTTCTTTTGAACTTTCAGTGTCCTTGTGCTGTCTTGAAAATAAAGCTTTAGGAGTTTTTATCGTAAAAAAAATATATAAAAAAAATCTAAAAGCAGTTTATGAGATTTTTTTAAGTTACTTTGCTAGCTTCAAGCATAATTAGCAAGTAATCTACGTGAACACATACTTATTTTGCTCAAAAAGTCATTAATAATGCAGACCCATATTCTGCAAGGTTATGCATAGGACTTGCAAAATGTGGTATCATGGGTTTTATTTAACAAATGAAAATAGAGAGAAGGGTCACAGTTCAAATCCAGTTAGACAAATATTAATATGATCAGCATTTGTTTTAATGTAATTTTTTCTCACTGAAGGGACAAGTAGAAAGGACAGTGTAAACAAGAACAGGATAAAGCTGAAGAATAAAATAGGCAGTGTAACATTTCAAAAGAAAAGTACACGTGAGAGAAGTACACGAGAGAAGGGAAGCATTGAAAATGAAGTTGGAGAACATAAAAAAAAAAAAAAAAAGATGTGAGAAGGAGAAAAGGAAACAGGAAAGGGAAAAGGAATGGTAACAAAGGAGAAAGTGTCTAAAATAAAGATGGAATAGTTGAAAAAGGGTGGAAGGGGTGAAAGAAACATTGGTAAATATAAGAATTATCAAAGAAATATCAAGAAAAGGAGATGTATGAAATCATGTCATTTTTTTCCATTCAAAATTTTATGCAATTACAAAATTCTCATTGTTGTTTTTCAACTGTTTCCATTTCCCAGGAGTATTTATCAGTTCTGCCATGGTTCATCTAATTGATCATGTTAGTCACTGAGAGTGTTAGAAGGTATTATATAATGTTATCTTCCCATTCCTAATAAAATAAAATAAAATAAAATAAAATAAAATAAAATAAAATAAAATAAAATAAAATAAAATAAAATAAAATAAAATACTAAATCTATCCTTTATCACAGGCAATAAAATAGGAGATATAAGGCTGCTCCATGCAGGAGACAGTTCAAGATATATATTTCAAATTCACAATTCCACATTTCAGAGCTGATCTTTGGCTGGAATTTTTGTTAGCTCTTCTATTAGAGAATAGAAATAAGAGTGCAATTTGAAACTTGGTACCCTGGGGCTGGCATAGAAGAGATGGATTTGATTTATCATTTTCTACTGTTAGCATAGTTTACCTTTGAATAAATAGAATTTTTTCAAATTTCAAAAATTCAATTAAATAAATTGAATACAAGAGGGAAAGGAATCTGAGATGTAAAGATTAGAGTATTACCAGTATTATATCAATCTGCTTTGGCAGGGGGCTTGGACTCGATGATCTTTCAAGGTCCCTTCCAACCCCTTCAATTCCATGATACTGTGATTCTGTGCTCTCTGAGTAGCTGCATATCTAATTTTTTGAGTATTTCAAAGCTTTGTTTAGAAAAATGAAGGACAATGACCTCTATTTAAATATCTATTTATATTTTAGTACTGTTTACAAAATCTTTAGTGTTTACAAAGTGAGAATACTGATGCAAGATTTTTTTTTTGGTGGCTTCTTTTTATGTATATTTGTAGGATGAATGATAATTTTTACATATTAGGAGTAAATAGGTAAAAACAAACAAACGAACAATCAAATGAAAACAGTAAGACCCTGAGAAAAAGATCAATGAAGTCAAGAGTTCCCTGTAGACATCTTTTCTTTGACCAAGTGTACTATCTGAACAAGTAGTGAACACTGACAGCTCTATACAGAGTAACTGGTGCACTGGCTGTATTATATAGCAAGTTCCCTCAAAGACTGGCAGAGATGATTATTTGATCCACCTAGGTAAGCTGAACAGAATGTTATGCACTCATTCCATATTCCATGAGACATCATACTGATATGTAATTTGTTTTTCACATGTTCCTCTTTGACAACAGAAATTCAGAAAGGACATTTTTGGCTCTACAAAATTGCTCTAGTGAGTTGCACTTGTACTAATTGGAGATGCTTAATTAGTGCTGAGAATGTGGAAACAAGAATCACTATTGTTACAGAAGCTATATTTGGAGTCGACATTATACATATTTTATTAACCATTTAGAGCCTTGCAAAACTGTTTATCAATATTACCAATTATTGACAAAATTGGTTGTGATCATCAGGTAAGAGCATCCAATGTGTTGATTTGGAAATCCTTTTTGAATAAATACCATCCATTATCCAAAGAAACAGCACTTGAATAAAATGAAACCAAGGTTATTATTTCCAAATATATTCAACTTTGCAGATTATATTCTGTTGCATTTTGGAGACTAGGTGAAAAGGAAACATTTGACTATCTCAAGGATTTATTAGTGAATTACTACTAGATTATGATAGATTTGATTATAGAGGAGGCTGATAAAAGCTGTGACTTTTGAAGTTTTAGGTCTCTACTCAAAATGAGATAGGAAGAGGCTTTAAATCAGTTACAGAAGTGTGGCATTGTTGCAGAAAAAATAAAATATGGAAACAGGGAATGGAAAAAGCACTGATTAGCTAGGATCATGTTAAGATGTTAAGAAATATGTATGTATATATATATAGATGAGATGATGCTTTATCTAAAGAAGAAATGAAGCTGACAATTTGAAAAGTCCCTTCCAGTCTTATGTTCTTGTTTTGTCAACAGCTTCATACTGGGCTCTCCTACTATTTATTTCATTACTAAACGATTGTTATCATCATTAACTCTGAAAGATCATTTTCCTACATTTCTTGCATCTATTTTATAAGCAAAACTAGTATGTTATTTAAGTATAGTCCATCACCATAATTCTGTCTGCTTTTGAAGGTATGTTTTAAATTAAAACTCCCTTTTCTTAAATCCTGCATTGTCAAATATGAACCGTCTCTGTTAATCCCATCTTTCAAATTTTGTTACATGTCATTCTCCTTTTACAAAGAGGTTCAGACTTCCCAATAATATGGTAAATATGAATGTTAAAACCAATTTCATTTAAAATAACTTAATTTTCTGTCTTCACTTTCATGATGTTGGGAGTATATTTCAAATCTCACTGAGGAAATCAGCATTTGTCTATTTCATGACATTTTAAAAATTATAATTGTTCTTCTTGCTAATTCATTTTCTGAAAACCTTGCTATGTATGTACAGTCTTAAAAATCATAGGCATTTTTATGCATTATTTCATTTAAGCATTCATATGGGGATTATTGAATGTAGTGCAACACATCAGTTTGTGTCTATTGCAAGTTCTAGCAATGTGTCTGGAATGAGTTAAATAAATCTATTATACTGGGTGGAACATTCAGAAATTGTATGCTTCAAATTTTATTTTACACTGCAAATTAAACTCAGCAGTTAATATTTTTGTAGTAGATAATTTCTGAATGCAAATTCAGGAACAACAACTGTTGTTCCTTATTAGTGTCACTTTAAAATACAGAGAATGAGTCCACTAAATATTGCCTATTCCCAATCAAAAGTCAATCTTACTCTATTTTTATTTTTTAATTCTTGACCCACACCTGTAATTCCATTATTCTCCTTACATTAAATGTCCCTCTTATCTAATATCACTCACATAAAATTCCCTAAGACTTTCCTTCTAATTTAAATATGCTAGTAGTCAGTAATAGCATTTAAGGAATAAACTTTATGATTTCTATAACATGAATTGTTAACTACGCATATTCATTCACTCCCTGTGAGATTTGTTTTGTAGAGACATAGGTGGTTGAAATTTATAAGAGAAATATTTAAAAGAGAAATATTTAAAAGAGAAATAAATACCTTCCTACAGACTGTTCTTCTATAACAGGCGAAAAAGAACATCTTAAATGGTTAGTACTGAAGGTTATCAGATCAATATCACTATATTCAAACACTCCAGAGGACTGCAGGCAGGGGGGTCTTCTCCTGCACGGGTAGAATACATCAGGAAGTCCCATTTGTTCACACAGCTAAAGCAGACATTTACTGGACAGAAAGCAAAGAGAGAACAAAGTGATCAAAGAAACAAACTGGATAGCTAAAGGCATAAAAATACTGAGGGAAAAGGGTGGATTCTCAAGGCAGGCAGCCCAGCACAGCTCACAACATTGGCTTAAGGCAATTGACATTATCTGGACCCCAAATTAGATGACAAGGAGAGGAAAGCAATTTCCAGATTTAAAGAGAAAAAATCTTTAATTAGATGCTAATTAATCTGCAGTTCTTCTCTATGAGGGTTAAAATCATGTGTTAATGTATTTCATTGTTGATCATATTTGATGCTGCTTATGTGGCTCTAATGTTATTTTTTTTCCCTTAGACAAGGCAGCAACAAGGTTTGTTCAAGAAAAAAATATTTTTGTCTCATAAGAAAATTGTTCTGCTATCCCAATGGCTATTACTGACTACTAGCATATTTAATTTAGAAGGAAAGTCTCAGAGTCTTCTCATTAACTACTATCAACTTAAAATACTAACATATGTATATATATATATGTAATGAAGGCGTTATGTTAGCTATATTATGAAACTAGAATCTCTTTCTCGTTATGAATTTGGTGCTTTCAATCTGGAAGCCCTGATATTATTTTGGAGAGGGTGAAGCAAGCCAATTGCATTAAGAAAGGAATATTTATCTTCCTTGCTCAATCAATTTTGCTTAAGCATCAGCAAAAAATAGAATTGTTCAGTGTACAATGAATATTTGATAGGCAGTTCTACTTTTACTGAGCCCTAAGTGGAAATGAACTAGTGAGGAAGAAAATTATCAGATTTTACATATCTAAATTATATCATCTAAGTGCCCCTTTCTGCACAAGCCATTTGATTCTAGGTTCAAAAAAAGAAAGTTAATGAGCTTGAGTACTCTCTGAAACTTGTGAACATTAAGGAAAAATCTTGAGTTTATTTCCAGAATTTCACAGTCATTTGCTCCTTTCTTTCCAACACAACTACATTGGCATTAGCAACTCTTTTCTTTCCTTTTTTTTTTTTTTTTTAATGAACTAAAAGTTAATAATAAAACTTAGTTAATATGCAGAGACTGCCATATTACTGCCTAATGCTGTATTAGGATTTGAGCAAACCTCTATAGTCTCTACTGAAATAGATGAAGAATAGGAAACTTTTATTCTGTGTGTTTGAAAACATCACTCCCTGAGATGCCACAAACTGTGCTATGCTTTTCCAAAATTAAAACTGCTGGCTTTGTTAGCACAAATCTTTTTCCAAGGACATTTCTATGCTAAAATTCCTTTGCAGAAATATATAGTAAGAATCTTTATGTCAATAACCAGACACAAAACACAGGGCAGTATCATATCAAAGCAAGTGGATCATTAACCAGAAATATAGAAAACCTGATATGTTCTTTAATTATAATAATAGTATTTTTTTCTAACTGCACATAAACTCAAATGAATTCTTCACACAAACTCAAATAAATACTTACACTCTATAATGCAACCAAACAAAATGACACTAAATATAGATTTATATCAGGACAAAGTTTATCAATATTGTCTCACCACCACATAATATTATTTTAACAAATCAACTCAAATATTTGAGTTGGTGCTTTCCCTCTTCATTTCTTCTTTCTTCCTTCAGTTTAATTGTATTAAAAACACTTCCAGTATGACTTGGAAACAAGTGAGAAACAGCAGAGTATAAGCCTTTTGTCAAGACAGGGGAGGAGACAGCACAGTACCTGTACCCAGACTGCTTTCTGCACTGCTCATTGAGTAGCCACATGCCTGCTGTCTTCCTTGAGTGTTTACGGTGCCACAGCCTTTTTTTTTTTTTTTCCCAAGGAGACTTCTAGCTTTTCAGAGTAGGAACCCTCACAGATGCTCCTGTTAACAGTGAGAAAATACAGAGTAAGCGCTTGTTAGAGGGAACCTGAAATGGACAGCCCAAACATACAGGGAATGGAAAATGCATGGAATGTAAGAGTCACAGCACTAAGAGGCAGAAATATTTTGGAGGATGTGCAACTTTGCTAGGAGCCTGACTCTCCAGTTCCACATCTGTAGCTACCAGGGTTGTCATAAAACCTGACAACTGGCCTCTCTACTGCAGGGTACCCAACAACTGAGACTATGAGACCACTTAGAATAGCTTAGTGATAGAAGGAAAAAATAACATCTATCCAATGGCTACTGAAATGAATGCTCCATCACACAGTTGTCCTAGCCCATCAGTTCCATATTTCTTCTCTACCCTATAGAAAGGGTTGCAACATATTATTCATCCTCTGTTTTGAAGATGATGGGATGAAAACTTAAATGAAATCTGAGAAATTATTTCATTCTTCTTTCAACATTTGTAAAATACTAAAGGATATGATTTTACTGTTAACAGGAGACTTGTCTGTAAATAATCAATGTCATGAGGTAAGAGTGACTTTCTTCATATAAATAAATCATTCTCAAAATAGATAATAGATAATGTAATTACATCTCTGCATTCTGCAAAAGAAGGTAAACAATCGTGGGTAGATCATTGCAGAATCAACAGGAACATGTAGGAATTATATATGCTACAACATATATGCATATATATGTATAATATGTATAATAATATATGTGTAATGTATAATAACATAATAATGTATAATAATATATATGTAACATATGTAGCATATATATATGCTACAACAATATATGCTACATATAATATACTACTAGAAATGGTGGTGCAAGATAATATTACCCTCTAGAAGGAAGTTACTTCTGCTCAGCTGAGATGTTTTAATTAAATATGTTCTTATTAGTGTTTCAAATATATTTCACATCTTAAAATGTTAATACAGTTGAAGGCTATCGAAGAATTTTTGAGAATTTTAGTGATTGTGTTCTCTGCTGTCAACCATTAATATATTTTAATGGTTTATGTAAAAATATGTTTACTTTGCAATAAAGTAGTAACATGTATGCTACCAATTTTTTTTTTTTTCAAAACCAAATCACTAGGTATAATAATAATGGAAATGGTAACAATAGTTTAGACTGATTTTGTTGTTGTTGTTGTTTCCCATTGATATTATTCATGTGATCAAACTTAAATTTTACAAACAATCTGTTTTAAAAACACTATATATATATAAACTATGAGATGGAAAAGATGGAAGTAAAAATATGGATTTTCTTTTTAGTGTCAAACTTTCAATTTCAGACTTTTTTTTTCCAAATAAACTAATGAAATTAATGTAAAATTAGTGTAACAAAAAGATTTTAAATAATGTTGAAAACATCAGAATGTTGGTTTTGTTTTTGTTTTTTTTTTTTTCTTTTTTTTTTTTAATTTAGAACTATTGAATTTGAATGGGAATTATTTAAATTATTATTTTCTATTACGACTCCACGCAGCAATACAAAATAATCATCAAAACTATAAACAAATTGAAGGAGTAAAAAAAAAAAAAAAAAAAAGACCTCTGAAGACCTGTGTGCACTCTGATAAACTTTTTTCAACTTTCTTTCATAAAACAATAGAATGGTAGCTTATTTAGTGTTTCCACATCTTACTGAACACTCAAACATGTTGGCATAGGACACAGAACCTGAAAAAAAAACACACATGTATGATGTTATAGGAAGAACAAAGTATATCAGAAATACATTAAAGTCACAGTTTCCATTTGCTTATAGCTCTGACCTTATATATAATATTATTATTAGATATATATTTCTATATAATGTATATATATATGATTTTATATATAATATATAAATATTTCATTTATCTTAGGAATTAAAAAGATGTGAGAGAACACTTCCAACAATAATTATTCATTCCATCCACCAAAATTTCTTACTGGTTCCACACCATGGTTGAGTCTGGCTGGGTGAGGAAAGTGCAGAAATGAAAAGCCCAAAATATTTTTAATGTTATGTAACTTGATTCACCGACGTCCCACTTTAGCTATAAAGAAGCTACCATGCTTCAGAGTAAATGAAAACAAGAAACAGAAACAAGGGGAGAGAAATCTGGGCATGAAGTAAATTCCTAAATATTGTTTTAAAGGCAAACAGGTGAAGTCTCTAAACACTCTAAAGAAATTCCATGCAGACATGATAACTGCTCTCCTTTTCTGTGAGTAACTCTAGAAATGTACTCATTTTTAAAGTGTGGTATTGTTTTCTTCCTTGAAGAAACTGTAATATTCTTTCTTGATGGCATCTTAATATTGTTTAGATAGAAAATAACTCATATAAAATAAAAAAAAATTCTTTCTTATTTCTTGTAGGGAAAGAATGCTGGTTGTCCTTTAATATCTTTTCTAGGTGTTGAAAGCTATGGATGTACAGTTGGTAACACAGGCAACACTTTTAATGTAAATAAATATCCAAAAAATATTTAATGGCTTTATATAGGTCTTCACCTTTCACAAATGGAAACAGCTTCATTGTTTATGAACACCATGGTTTTTAAACATTATTTGGAACCAGAAATTTATTATAAATATATACAAATATATAAACATATATATGCATATATGTAAAAATATATAACTCTGAACATTTCAATGACACTTTTCCTTGAGCAAAACACCAGTAGTCATTTAGATGACATTTGATATGTAGGTGAGTTTTGGCAGATTGAGATAATTTATTATCATAATAATGCCAATAATTATTATTGGCAAATTGGGATAGCATAGAATTTAGAACCTTCTTTAAAGAAGATTTAACCTTTGAACCAAGGCAACAACCCCCCTTTCCCTTACAGAACTAATGCTCTGTGCATGCAAACCTAAAGTATCATTCTGTTTTGACTGGTATCATTATAATGCTGAAATGCAGTCCTCTGATGCATGGTCCACTTGTATTCTGCTCTGGTGAGGCCTCATCTTGAGTACAGTGTTCAGTTTTAGGCTCCTTACTACAAAAAGGTAATTGAGGCCCTGGAACATGTCCAGAGAAGGGCAACAAAACTGGTGAAGGGTCTGGTACCCAAGTCCTATGAGGAACAGCTGAGGGAACTGGGGTTGTTTAGTCTGGAGAAGAGAAGGCTCAGGGGAAACCTTATTGTTCTCTAAAACTGCCTGAAATCAAGTGGCAGGGAGCTGGGGGTCAGCCTCTTCTCACAGATAACCAGAGATAGTACTAGAAGGAATGGCCTCAAGTTTCACTAGGGGAGGTTCCATTTGGAAATTACGACACATTTCTTCTCAGACAGAGTAGTCAGGCATTGGAATGGGTTGCCCAGGAAGTAGTGGAGTCACTGTCCCTGGGGGTGTTCCAAAGTTACCCAAGAACTGACACAAAGTTACTTTCATCAAGCTATAGGTTTTATTATTATTGGGATTGGTGCTTAGGGACACCATTTAGTGGGTGATATTGGTAGTAAGGGGATGGTTGGACCAGATGATCTTGGAGGTCTTTTTCAAACTTAATTATTCTATGATTCTATGACACCTATATGGGTGTAGGGAATGGAACATGAATGGCTATAGGGCCATAGAAGAATAAAAGACTTGAAGATGAATGCCATTAGTAAAAGTATCTGAGATGTTATTTGAAATATCTAGATTACCTTAGCCTATTTTGACATAATTTTTAAAACACAGTTTTAAAAATTTTCCTTCACTCCCTATTTAGTAATGAAACTTAGAAAATGTAATCATTGATTTTCTTCAACATCCCACTTTAGGAGAATCTTGTAGCAATTAGTAAATTTACATAAGAGTCTGTTTTGATTTTGTAATCCCATTACAGGAGACATTCCTTTTTATATTCTCTTATCTTTCATATTTCTTCATGCATAGCACAGTGTCATACTGTGCACTGAAAGATAATAGGTAAACTATAATTATATTTCAGAATTTAATTTTTGGCAACAAATGCTTCTTAAAGCTACATTTTGTCATGCTGTTAAATATATCTGAATAAAGTCCTTGGAAAACACTCGTGAGAGAAACTGATTAAAAACATAATTTTCCAAACACTGGAATCAAAATTAAAAAGGAAAACTGGTACACAGCATGTTTATTTTTATAGCATTCCTAAGCATAAAACAAATATGTCACATGTAGCTTCTGTCATAATCTTTCTGTATCTCTGAGCAGGATGTATTGTAAACAATGAACATAACAAGCAGATATTAGAAACAGTATCTGCATTTTATTGAATAATATTCAGCAACTGCTGCAGGCTACATGACTGGTAATTTTATGTCTATCACATTAAAAATAAAGCAATGTGGTCACTGTAAAAAGTGAGTAGTATTAGCTACTAAGTTTTATCCCATTTATTCATGCTATTACCTGAATTTTGAAATATTGAATATTGAAAATTGCCATAACTATGATAATTGCCTGGCATCTGTTAGCAAATGTTGACTTTACTAATAGTAACTATTAAAACAAACAAACAAACAGACGTCTGTTGTCCTCCTTGATTAATAATGCTATCAGTACAAAGTGAATGCAACGCAAATGGAAAACGCTACTAAAACTGAAAGTTAGTGGTTTATGTTTACCTTTCAGTTATTTGCAATAGTACAACACAAATGGCGCATGATAACATATAAAGATGAACTAAACTTACTTAGCCATATTTTAATTCTCTCTAAACTCTGTGTGACCAACCTTCCCTTCCCAGTCTGTATGAACTGCATGCTAAAACTTTCCCTCTACCAAAAGCTGTAGTACCTTAACAGAAGGGACAGTTTTAGAAGTATCTGGGAAATAAATGAACCTCCTCCTTCTTTACTGACACATTGGTAAGGAACCTGGGCTGGGCACAAAACTGGATTTTTAACTGAGCCCAACAATATTAGTTCCAGCAGTTCTTTCTAACTAACTTAAGTTAAGGATATGTAAGGATATGTAAGGATGAGTAAGTAAGTAAGCCTGTAAGTAAGGATATGGGCTGCACAACCTCCCTGCTGTTTATCCACATATGCCTCTAGCAGCACAGGTAGGCCATATCATTCCTTCTTCACAATCTTTGTTACCCAAGAATTGACACAAAGTTACTTTCATCAAGCTATAGGTTTTATTATTATTGTCATTATTCTTATGTGTGTTTTGTTCTGTGTTTCTAATTCAGCTAATTTTAAATGCTATGCTATACTCACTCTCCTGAAAGTTACATGCACAGAACCAAACAAGAAACAAATCTTCTAATCTTCAATCTAATATGTTGTGTAGAGTTAGTTGATTCAAAAAGGAAGTGCAAACAAACAACAATTCCCAGTACTGTTTTATTTGCATGTTAGGAGTCTGAGAATAAGAGATATTTATGATAGAATCTTAAAATAACTTAAGTTGGAAAGGACCTCCAGAAGCTATCTGGTCTGGTCACCTGATTAAACAGGTCTAATCCAAACAGGTTATTCAGATTTGTGTCCAGGTCAGACCTGAAGAATTCCAGAGTTGAAGACACACCCTGTCTAGGCCCCTGTGACAATATTTGATCACGTTCATGTAAGTAAGTAAGTAAATAAATAAATAAATATTAGTGCAATTGAAATTTTCCATGTTTCAATTTGTACCCACTGCTTTTTATCCTATGGTTTGACATTCCAATAAGAGTCTGTTCTGATCCTGTCTGTATACATGGATGCTGACAGTAATAAAGACTACCCAGAGCAGTCTCTCTTCCAGGCCAAACTTCTACAGCTCTCTCAGACTCTACTTGCAAGACATATACTTGTCTTGGTATCCCTCAGCTGAGCTCACTCAGCTGAAGAAGCTGTGTCTTGTGTTGTTTTCTTGCTTGTGGTGGGGAGCCCAAAACTGGAGGGATCTCTAGAGATAACATTCTCAAATGAAATATGATATGCATTAATTTAATAAATCAAATTTATGGAACTAAAAATAATCTTGAAATACCTTCAGTTTGGATTTGAAAAGCATAATGTTTCCAGTATTGTAGATGTCAAAGCAATTTCATTTGCTTATTCAGTTTCAATTTTGGCACAGTTAGCAGACTGGAGTCTTGTATGTTTAGAACTCAACTATAGTAAAAGGAACAAACAACTTGTTAAGCAAAGAGAATTCAAGGGTAAACAAGGTTTTATAAGGCAAGAAATGTTTTAAAATTATTACCAAACCTGCACGGATAACAACAGAGTGAGCTAAAAAGCTAGAAAATCAAAATTAATTGAGTGTGTAGAAAATAAATTGTTCTTAATGGCACTATGAGACCATTAAGTATTTATAATAAAAGATGGTCCTGATCTAGTGATATGACTATATGTTGTGTTTAGACATATGAAAAGATATATTTATATCTTTTTATCTATTTTTTATTTCTATTTTTATCTATTTATATGGCTAAAGATTAATATGTTGTTTCATTGTGATCCATCAAAGCAATTTAAGTCATAAAAGAGATAGCAGGAAACTAACTAGGCAAATATATCAATTAGTGTTAAAACTATTATATGCTACTGTTCCTTATCCTAGCAGGTATTTTTTTTTCCTTTTTTTTTTTTTTTTTTCTTTTTTGTCCTTGTCATCAGAAGGTTCCTATTCCTGTGTATAGTTAATTCATCACTAATTAGAAACTCTTTGATAGTAGTGCTAACATGAGTGGAATAATTTCATTTCATTTAGTCTTGTTCTTAATTTATCTATTCCAACTAGTACTACTGGACTTAGAATAGAAATAGAACGAACTTAGGATAACACTAGAGTTTCTATATCTTGAAAAGCTGAGTAAATCAGCATTTTTTCTGGACAGAAATGAAAACCTGGATTACCTAGTCAATCCAGAGCACCTAAAGACAGCACACAGATAACAAACGACAGAACCCCGGGACTCCTTGGTGCCTTTTGCAACATAGCATAGAAAAGCAAAAATACAAACTCTCAGTATATGCCAAGATTTAAACCATTTTGAATCACTGCTCAAGAAAAATCACCTCCACTGGTGACCTCTAGAATTGGTCAGGGAATCCTGTTGAGAAAAGATGGGACCTGAAAATGTTCATCATTTTACTGCAGATTGCAGTAAAATTGCAGTAATTTCAGTTATTTTAAATAATTATTTTCTTCAGGAGGATTGCCCAAAAATAAGGTAGTAAAAACAGGTCAGATGATTAAAATGCTTTGACATTCCAAAGAAAATTAAGACAGTAAAATAAAATGCACTTTCACTAGCCATACTGAATTTAAACAAATGAACAACTAAAACAACAACAAAACCAACACATTTGCATTATTTCCATAATACAAGTAGCATGAAATAGCTTAACTAAGCTAAACATTCTGTTACCTACCAAACATGTCATTCAAATTTTATGTTGAAATAGTAATACCATGTCAAGTAGTAATGAAATGGAAACTTTTCTTTTTGAGTTTAAGAAAAGTAACAATTAAATTGAATACAATTGAACTGTGGGAGCAAAGGGAAGAATAAACTGTGGATGTTGAACAAAGTGAAAGATAATACTATAGATCTGGCAAAGAACAGGTCCATGGAACTCAAGATTATGGGAGGTTTTTGACCTTACCTAACCTAGCATTGGTTTGGAATGATATATTAATTGTAATTTCTCAGAAAAACAAAACAAACCTGCAACATGAGGAGAGTTCAGAAAGAGACACAGCAAAAAATAAGTCTATCCCCACCCCCCCAAAAAAAAAAAAAAAAAAAGTTTATATATGTATGTAAGTAGAGATCCTTAGAGAAGGAAAACATTACACCTCCTCTATTGTTCTCTGTGTGATATCTCAGAGTAAGATTAGAACTGTAAGAAAAAATCTTGTTGGTGCACAGAAAAATTCAAATCAGCAGTTCAGGTGAAACTATAAGGTTTGTCCATTTTGGGCTTAAATTCTAAAGTTAGCACTGTAGATAACATGCAGGTACCTCCAAAATAGTTTTACTTTCGTCAGTGATTACAAAACAGTTAAACAAAGGATGGCCCATAATGGAAGGTTCTGTAGAGAAAAATCTGTGAAAACAGAAAAAGGTCTGATTTATAAAGGTCATTTAGATTTAAATGCTTTAAATAAATAGATTAGCATAAATTGATTAGTTAGCCAAGTTATGTACACTATGTTGAAGATATATAAGCATTGTACTTGTTCCTAAATGGTCTCCATAAGTAATGCAGAAAATATTTTTCTCTGGGTCAGTTAACTAATGAAATATGTTTCCATTCTTGGGTACCAAATAATTTTGATTTGGCTGTTATATGAATTTTGGGTCTGTATGTGCATAAGTGCATACGTCTGCTTCTATGTGGTGGTTTTATATTTATATAATCTATAAATATATATAATTTATATATATATATATATATCTTTATATAATACATTCTTCTCCAATTATCACTATCTTGGTCTGCTGATGTTTTCTAACAGATAACAAAACAAAAGTCTATAAATTAATGAGAACATCTTTAGCAATTCATTTTTATGACTCTTTCAATTAGAATGATTCCTCTGGATAGCTGGGAATATCCAACTTCTTACACGTATTGGATTTTTTTATATATATATCACTCACTAATAATATGATAATATAATATAAAAGGATGAGATGTTTCAAAAAATTATACATAAGAATTAAGAATGATTTCTGGGTACCTCAAAATATTCTACAGAAAAGGAGCAGCGTTCCCAAGAAGTTACTCAAGAAGTTAATAAGATTGAGACCAAAAAACTGAATACTGTAGCAAAGTTTTCCAAATGCAAGAACATATTTAGCAGAAAATCTTAAAGCAATACATTGTCTGTGTATCCAGTTTTCATTTTATGTTTCCTATGCCATTTACTTTGACCTTGTAACTAGTAATAATACATGTAAATGCCACAGTCTACTTTGACTGCATCATATTTAGGGATATAATTGCTGAGAGCACTTCTCAGAATCATGTTACTAGTCCATCATATAGTCCATACTGTTATGACTGTTATGTTATTAGAGATGAGAATTAAATCAGATGCTTGAGCACAGTTAAACCTTTGTCTCATGACAACACAAGCTGAAGATATTGTACTACAGTGTTGAAACCTTGTATGTGCATAGAGCTTCATGGTGAGTGGACACAGCATGTAGGAGACAATAATGTGACATTGTGCAAGAATATAAACGCTTTTACATCAGTGATGATGCTTTTAAAGTTTACTAGTTACATTTCTGCATAATATTCCTCTGTTTTTTTTTTAATCATATATTATTAGTGTGCCTCTTTCTGATGATATGTTACAGTGATAAATCATCAGTGTGCTGAAGCTCTGATGAGCTGTTGCTTCAGCATGCCATTGGAGCTGTCATGTAAATGATGTATTAGTAAGGCATAATGATGGTATGTTATGCAAAAGATGTCACTGCCCAGAAAACCAAAGGTTTAAGAACGGATTCAATATAATTACGAAATAAAAAGTCAGTCAGCATACAGATTACTAGGGGCTGGTTTCCCCGCTACACTATAACATCTTATTTTTCCAAACTATTCCTAGCATTATGCATTTACAACCCTATTTTTCAGGAAAGAAGCTGGGATAAAACAATTAAAATTAAAACACCTGCTTACTTTATAACTTTTACCAAGTAAGAGTGTGTTTTTTTTTGTTTGTTTGTTTCTTTGTTTGTTTGTTTTTGTTTTTTAAGTTCAGTATACAAACAGGGCAAAAGAGAAAATATAAAAGTACATACATTTATTCTGTGACGTAAGTAAATGAAGGAGTAAAATGTTGCTTTTATAAATACGAATTTTATGTATGTATTTAACATTGTCCATGAGCAACCATGAAATCTGTAACTATGACTTTAAAGTTAGGTTCATAATCTAGGTAATAAGAAATTTTATTTTAAATGATCACATTTCCAGCCCAGTTTTTTATTTTAATATAGATGGAATAAAAGAAAACATTGTAAATAACAGCAAAACAAATCAGTTGTCTGATAAAAATAAGTATTTTGCTGAATATTAATTTGTGATTACAGATTGAATGCCAAAGAATTTTCCAGTTTTAAACTTTTTATTTGTTTGTTTATTTTTACATTTCAAAGAATATTTGGATACCAGATTACTTTGAATCCTAAAGACTTTGAAATACATTGCAATAAACCTTACTACAAGAATCATACCTCTGTAGCAGTAACACTAGTTTCCAAAATCATTAATCTTGAAAATTAGGCATAATTTCAAACAGTTTTAGCTCATAGAATCATAGAATCATAGAATCATAGAATATCCCGAGTTGGAAGGGACCCACAAGGATCATTGAGTCCAACTCCTGGCACCACACAGGTCTACCCAAAATTTCAGACCATGGGACTAAGTGCACAGTCCAAACGCTTCTTAAACTCCAACAGGCTTGGTGCAGTGACCGCTTCACTGGGGAGCCCGTTCCAGTATGCCACAACCCTCTCAGTGAAAAACCTCTTCCTGATGTCTAGCCTAAACCTCCCCTGCCTCAGCTTGACACCATTCCCGCGGGTCCTATCACTGGTGACTAAAGAGAATACATAGGTGCCTGCCCCTCCACTCCACCTCATGAGGAAGCTGTAGACCACAATGAGGTCTCCCCTCAGCCTCCTCTTTTCCAGGCTGAACAGGCCAGGTGACCTCAGCCGCACCTCTTACGTCTTCCCCTCTAGGCCCTTCACCATCTTTGTAGCCCTTCTCTGGACACTCTCCAACAGTTTTTCATCCTTTTTGTACTGCGGTGCCCAAAACTGCACACAGTACTCGAGGTGAGGCTGCTCCAGTGCAGAGTGAGACAATCACTTCTCTTGACCAACTAGCAATGCTGTGCTTGATGCACCCCAGGACACGGTTGGCCCTCCTGGCTGCCAGGACACACTGCTGGTTCATATTCAACTTGCTGTCAACCACAAACCCCAGATCCCTCTCCATGGGGTTACTCTCCAGCATCTTATCACTCAGTCTGTACGTATACAGAGGTACAGACTGAGTGATGACAGACTGGGTTGCCCTGTCCCAGGTGCAGGACCCAGCACTTGCTCCTGTTAAACTTCTTGCGGTTTGTGATCGCCCAGCTCTCCAGTCTGTCCAGATCTCTCTGCAAGGCATTTCCACCCTCAACAGAGTCCACAGCTACTTCAAGCTTAGTATCATCAACAAATTTGCTCAAAACACCTTTTAGTCCTACATCCAAACTATTTATAAAAACAGTGAAGAGGACTGGCCCTAAAATGGAGCCTTGGGGGACCCCACTGGTGACCATCCACCAGCCTGATGTGGCCCCATTTACCACAACCTTTTGAGCCCTGCCCATCAACCAATTGCTCACCCATTGTGTGATATTTTTGTTTAGCTGTATGCTGGATATTTTGTCCCACAGAATCATATGGGAAACCATGTAAAAAACTACTGAAATCCAAAAAGATCACATCAGCTGGTTTCCCTTGATCAACTAGATGGGTGATCTTATCATAAAAGGAAATCAAATTTGTTAATCAGGACCTATCCCTCATGAACCCATGTTGGCTGAGATCAGTGACTGCATTGTCCCCCAGGTGTGCTTCAATAACTTGAAGGATCACCTTCTCCATAATTTTACCCATCACTGATGTGAGACTGACAGGCCAGGGACTGAAATTGCCAGGGTCTTCTTTCTTGCCCTTGAACATTGGTACAGTATTTGCCAGCTTCCAGTCTACTGGGACCTCTCCAGATTTCCAAGACCATTGAAAAATAATTTAGAGAGGTCCCACAATGACATCAGCCAGCTCTTTAAGCACCCTGGGATGAATCCCATCCAGACCCATGGACTTGTATGGATCCAGGTGGAGCAGCAAATCCCGCAAACATTCAGGGTCAGTTGGGCGTTTATCGTTCCCACTGTCATGGTCCTCCAGCTCAGAGCACCCTGGGTCCTGAAGCCCATCGTCAGTATTGAAGACAGAGGTGAAGAAGGCACTAAATGTCTCTGCTTTGCCTATGTCCTTGTCTGTGAGGTGACCTTCCCCATCAAGTCGTGGATCTATGTTTTCTTTGGTCCTTTTTCTGTTCACATATCTAAAAATCCCTTTCTATTGTCTCCAACAGACATGGCCAGCTTCAACTCTAATTGAGCTTTGGTCACATGAATTTTCTCCCTACAAATGCAAACAGTGTCCCTGTATTCCTTCCATGTTGCCTGAGCCTGCTTCCAGCAGCAGTAGACTTTATTTTTTCACCTAAGCTCCAGTAGTTGATCCCTGGTCAGCCAGGCCGGCCTTCTGCCCTGCCTGCTTGACTTCTGATATTTTGGAATTGCCTGATGCTGTGCTTTTAGGAGGCTGTGCGTAAAGACTGTGCTTAAAGACTGATCAGCACTGATGGATGCCAGTGCCTTCAAAAGCAGTTTCCCAGAGGACCTCGCTAACTAGTTCCCTGAGCAGCCTGAAGTCTGCTTTCCCCATATCTAGGGCTGAAGTTTTCGTGGCACTTTTACTTCTATCACCAAAAATTTTAAACTCAACCACTTCATGGTCACTATGACTAAGATGGCCGCCAATTGCCATGTCCCCCACAAGACCCTCTCAGTTCTCCAGCAATAGATCTAGGAGGGCACCTTTCCTAGTTGGCTCCCTTAGCACCTGCACCAAGAAGTCATCATCTAGGTGTTTTACGAAACTCCTGGACTTGCTCATGTCAGCAATGTGGTGATCCCAGTTGATGTATGGCAAGTTGAAGTCCCCCATAAGGAAAAGGGGAGTTGGTCTCGAGGCATCTCTTAGTTCCACAAAGAATAATTCATCGGCGTTGTCATCTTGTCCGGATGGTCTGTAATAGATTCCCACAACGACATCCCCTTTATTTGTTTGTCCCTTAATCCTTACCCAGAGGCTCTCGACTTTGCTACTGTCAACTTGAAGTTCCACACAGTCCAGCCCCTGCTTCACATACATCGCCCCGCCCCCATCTCGCCTACCCTGCCTGTCCCTCCTGAAGAGCCTGTAACCATCTCTTGTGACACACCAGTCACAGAATCACAGAATCACAGAATTTCTAGGTTGGAAGAGACCTCAAGATCATCGAGTCCAACCTCTGACCTAACACTAACAGTCCCCACTAAACCATATCCCTAAGCTCTACATCTAAACGTCTTTTAAAGACTTCCAGGGATGGTGACTCCACCACTTCCCTGGGCACCCTGTTCCAGTGTCTAACAACCCTTTCAGTAAAGAAGTTCTTCCTAACATCCAACCTAAAACTCCCCTGGCGCAACTTAAGCCCATTCCCCCTCGTCCTGTCACCAGGCACGTGGGAGAACACCAGGTTTCGCTTATGCTGATGATGTCATAACTGTGGGACTGGGCCAACAATTCTAGCTCATCCATTTTATTCCTCATACTGTGTGCATTTGTGTAGAAGCACTTCAAATGTGCCTCCATATACACAGCACCTTTTAGAGCAGACCGAAGGACCTCACTAGCAAACAGTCCCTCTGATTCTAGTATACCATCCCTTAGCTTATCATCGGTGGGCCTGTTTTTATCCCTTCCCCCCTTTGGCTCTAGTTTAAAGCCTTATCTATCAGCCCTGCTAACTCGTGAGCAAAAATCCTTTTCCCCCTCTGAGAAAGGCACATCCCATCTGGTGCCAGCAGGCCTGGTGTCGCATAGACCTTCCCATGATCAACAAACCCAAAGTTCTGCTGGTTGAACCAGTTCCAAAGCCACGTATTAATATGACAAGTCTGCTTATCAGCATCGATCCCCCCAAACACAACCTGTGCCCCTGAACCTTTAACTAGTCACCCCAAAGCCCTAAAGTCCCTTTTGATTGCTCTCAGACTTGCTACTTCATCATTACCAGCCTGAAAGAAAACAGTAGCGGGTGGGCCGTACCAGGCAAGTGGCTTTCCTAGCAATGTCTCTCACCCGAGCCCCAGGAAGGCAACAGACTTCCCTATGGATTGGGTCCAGTAGACATATTGGGCCCTCTGTCCCTTTCAGAAGGGAGTCCCCCATGACGATAACCTTTCTTTCTTAACAGAAGTTGTAGCAATGCAGGGGGTAGGTTGCCTTGCTTTAGGCACCCTCTCCAACTGGGATGGGCTTTCACCTGTGTCGTTATTTTGACTGTCATGTTCTAGAGAGTCATACCTGTTGTATAAGGGTAGATGGGAAGGTGAGGTCGGCAGGGACAGGGCTCACCTACCACCCTGAGCAGGAACCTCCCTCCATTCCCCCCCTTGGCCTAGGTGCCTACTAGGTGTACTGACTCCTACTGCCTGGCGGGATGAGGGAACTTTTGTCTTCTGTGTAGCAGGAGACACTTTTGCTGTGGCAGGCTCATGAACCTGTCTCAGAGAAGACAGAGCACATCTCCTCCAGTCAATTTCCCTCTCTAACTCCTTGATGCTCCTGAGCCTACTCGCCTTCTCCCAAAGCTCCACTACCTGGCTGAGCAGCTCTTCAAACTGGGCACACCTCCCACAGGCATACTCACTGCTGTCACATACCGACAAAAGACCCAGACACACCCTGCAGCCCAAGACCTGGACAGCTGCATGTTTCCCCGAGACCTCTGTCTGAGTAGCCACATTGGTGACTGGCTGGAAAGGCCACAAGAGATGCAGAGGCCATGTTTTTTCTGCCTGGTGGATACTGTGGCTGGGCTCTTCACGAGCAGATTACAAGTATCGATGGGAAAGACTGCTGCAAAAGAGCAGTGAGGATGCCCTCCTTTCCCACCCTGCCTGCACGAACTGCTGCGCCACACCCTCTTTGCCTGTCCTGGTCACCCAGCTCCCTAGGGGCTGCCTTTGAACGGCAGGGGAGGGGGTGCTGTTGGCTCCACCCGCACCTTGTCAGCCTCCCTCGCAAGGTCTGCCAGGTCCTGGAGGCTCCCTTAATTGCCTCAAGTGGCCTCGATGCCTGAAAAAAAGCCCTGCCCACCTTGATCCCCCACTCTGCTGCAGAACGTGTCTGCCCTAGAGCCGATAGCCTCAGCTTATTTGAAAAAGCACAATGTAGATATTTTAACTAACCCAAGTTTATGTGAGGCTATTTCAGTAGCTTTTACATGTTGGAATTCACAAAATCTTCCAAGAGTATTATAATATGAGTAAAAAGCAACAATTTTGGATTACACATAACATGAAATCTGAAGATAAGATATAGTGATAAGATTTTTCATACCAAGCCTGAAAAAGTGATGTTGCCAGAATGGTGCTTCATTATATTGTTGCAA
Source organism: Anas platyrhynchos (assembly GCF_047663525.1). Classification (NCBI taxonomy): domain Eukaryota; kingdom Metazoa; phylum Chordata; class Aves; order Anseriformes; family Anatidae; genus Anas; species Anas platyrhynchos. Next base: position 56,797,012 of record NC_092588.1, on the reverse strand, counting down.
ATATGGAAAAGGTTTACATACTGGTAAGATTGTGAATACATATAGTAAAACGTATGTAAAAATAAATAGAAGATGAAGTGTTAAAAAAAGGAAAAACAAACAAACAAAAAGCTTTCCTTGAAATAACTTTGGGAAATACTTTCTTATATATATATATTTTTTTTTTCAGTAATATTTCAGTAATATTTAGTAGTAATATTTACAATATTTTCCTTAAATGAAAATAGATTTTAAGAGCTTTTTTGTTTTGGTTTGTTTGTTTGTTTGTTTTCTGGAACTTGCCAACTCCCTTTTTTTACATTCTACTAAGTCTGTTTACTTATTTTTTTCTGTTCCTCCCAAGCTCAGGCATTTATAGAAAAGACGAAAGAGTAAAGATCTATCATAAGACACCTGTGTATCCAGGTGTTGCTATAGCACCAATTTTTGTACTTTTTCAGTGGAACTAAATATAAAGAAAATGAGAAAGACAATTAAAATAAAATAAATACTCAATCCTACATGTTATAAAGTAGTTCCTGAAAAATATTTTAATTATTAAATAGATTATTTATTATCCAAAAGGTGAACTGTGCTTTCTATCAACATTAAACATTATCTGTCTGAATGCTGAATATAAATACTTTGAAAATAAGTAAGTTTGACCATTTTTAATTTTCCTGTGATAGAAATCAATATCCTATTAGAACAAAGATGTCAAACCTGAAGGATAAAATGGCTCTGCTTGACCAGGGACTAGATTACTCACTCATAAACATTATAACATAGAACTACCTTTGCAATACAAGATCTACCATAAATAAATAAATAACATATGTAAATAAAAATACAGATATCAATATTCAATATTGATTTTCTGAAATCATCCAGACCTACTGTGTTTTTTTCTAAGGATCTCTCTCCCATTTTACTCTTTTTCATGTTCAGTACATTTTACTTTTTATCTTTTTGCAAATATAACAATACAAATAAACGATAGTGTGCAGGAGAGTTTATCCCCAAAGTAAATAATTAATCTTTCCTTCATACATAAATTAGTAAACCAAAGGGAATAAGAAATATCAGGAATATAAAAATGATAACAATGAGAATAGTTTATAATTTTGAATATAGAGATGTTATCATCTGAAACAAACATTATAGATTAATAGTCTTCTACAAATTAATATAGAAGTTTCCTACTTAAAGAAAGTGGGAAGTTGAATGATTTGACAATTTTAAATTTGCTCACTCTCTCTCTCTATATATATATATATGTATATATATATTTATTTTTTTTGAGAATTTAATCTGACCAATCTGACTGAGAATTTAATCAAGACCATACTTTTGTGGGAATGATTTCAATTTTGACAATTCATTTATTGTCAGAAACATTTCAGAGGAAAAATTACAATCAATTACTTCATGAGTTCTCTTTAAAATGCTAGCATCTAATTTCCCCATAAAGATTGTGTCCATCAAAAATGTGTCTGGTTTCTCTCTTTAGCTAAAAAAGCAATATTTTTCTTCCTTTTTATTTATTTATTTATTTATTTTTTTATTTTTAATGAAAGTTTCATTAGTAGGCATGGTATCTCTAAAAGAAGATAGCTTACTTATTCTTCAAAGCTTACTGACTCCTTCCAAGATTTTCTTTGATGGTTTGCCTAAATGTCAGGAAGCAGCAAGAGCTGGTGACTCCATAAGGGAGGCAATCCAGAAACCAGGAACAATTAAATGGCTGTCAGAGCAGGAACCTCACAGATGTGCAATGTTGTCCCACAGATATTTTTTATTCACATAGATCTATTCCATGTCTCTTAGTTATTACTGGCTTTGCCAGAGAACGTATTTCAAAAACACCTTAAAGAGAAGCCGTAATTACAGCACAGTTGTGGGTGACTAGCAATAAGTCTGGGATTTGTTACTGATAGCGTGCTATCTTACTAGTCCCTGTGACAGATTTCCCAAAATTCCCTCTTCAGAAAAATCTGATGTCATTCAATTTTTCCTTCTACATTTGAAAGGAAGTAAAATGTGCAAAAACTTTATGCAAAATTTAAATATTTTCTTTGTTCTGTAATCATTGGAGTGACAGCTAATATTATTATTATTATTTTTAATGGATAAACAAATTCAGTGTGAATATTTCTATTCTTCTATAAACTGATGAAATGGGTACTTGAGAAGGATCATAGCTTCCTTTGTAGCCCTCCTTTGGACACTCTCTAATAGTTTTTAGTCTTTCTAATGCTGTGACACCCCAAACTACACACTACTCAAGGTGAGGTCACACCAGCTCCAAGTAGAGCAGGCACTTCTGTCTGCTGGCTAACAATGACTGGTAACAGTAACTAACAATAACAAATGCTGGCTCCCACAAAGCTGCTGTCTACCCTCCTCATATATCCAGGCTTGCCCTGTCCCAGGTGCAGAGTCCATCATTTGCTCTTGTTCAACTACATGACGTTGGTGATTGCCCAGCCTGCTAATGTGTCGAGATCTCTCTGCAAAGTCTCTCTACCCTTGATGGAGTCTCCCAGTTCAATGTTATCTGTAAACTTAATTTGTATTTATTTGAGTCTTGCATTCAGATCATCTACAAAAAACATTCAAGAGAACTAGCCCTGGGGAACACCACCAGTGACTGGTTGCTAGCTGAATATAACCACCTTTTGAGCCTAACTCATCAGCCAATTGTTCACCCATCGCATTATGTTTTTGTCTAGCTGTATGATGGACTTTTCATTCAGAAGGATTCTGTGAGAAACAGTATTGAAAATTTTGCTAAAATCCAAAAAGATTGCATCAGCTGGCGTTCCTTGGTCAGCTAGGTGGATGACCTTGTTATAATTGGAAATTAAGTTTGTTAAAGAGGACTTTCTGCTTTCCACATGAACCTGTGTTGATTCTGACCAAGGACTGCATTGTCTTTCAGATCTTTTTCAATAACTCCCAGAATAAGCTCCACAATTTTACAAGACACTGAAGTGAGGCCTTTAATTACCAGGGTCCTGGTTAAGGGGTTCTTACCCCTCTTGAAACTTGGAACAACATTTGCGAGCTTTTGGTTGACTGGGACTTCAGATTCCCAAGACTACTGAAAAATAATTGAGATAGGTCTTGCAATGATATCAGCCAGCTCTCTGAGTACCGTGCCAACTCAGGGCACCTTGGGTCCCGGGGCTCATCATTGATGTTGAAGACAGAGGTGAAAACATTAAACATTTCTGTTTTGTCTACATCCTTATTTGTGAGGTGACTGCCCTCACCAAGTAATGGACCAATGTTATCTCCTATTTTTGCTGTTAACATACTTAAAGCAGAACTTTTTATTGTCCCCCACAGTACTGTCCAGCTTCAACTCTCATTGAGCCTCACATTTTTTTCCCTACAATGGCAAGGACCAGTTCTGTAGCCCTCCTGAACTTGCTTCCAGAGGCCATACAATTTCTTCTTCTACATAAGATCTAGAAGATCCCTGCTCAGCCTAACTGAACTTCTGTCATACCTGCTTGATTTCTGACGTTTTTGAATTACTTGTTCCTGTGTTCTTAAGTGGTTCTTAAAAATTGACCAGCACTGGACCCCCAATATCTTCAAAAGCAGTTTCTGAGGGTAGCTTACTAAATTGCCCCCTGACAGCCTGAAGTCTGCTCTCCCCATATCCAGGATTGAAGTTTTTCTGGCAGTTTCCATCCTATCACCAAACATTTTGTGCTTTTTTGTTTGTTTGTTTGTTTTTTGTTTGTTTGTTTGTTTTTGTTTTTTTTTTTCTTTTCAGCCTAAAGAGGAGTCTACTAAAATATGAAAAGATTTCCTTTTTGAGTGCATAAAGGAACAAGAAAGGTTGGTGGAGTTTGCTAATTTTACATGTATGACAGCCATTTTTTTCTTTTTATGAAAATGTTTTTATTTCTCTTTTGATAAACAATTTTCACATGGAGAACATAGGAATCGTGGATGACATCTCTGCAGAGATGAAATATATAAATGCATTTTGTAAGTGTAAATGAAAAAACGAACAAACAAACAAACAAACAAAAAAGGAAATTTTGATAAAGTATTACTATTTCTGGGGTGATTTTTCCTTTCCTAGTATAAGCCTAACTAATAGCAGAATCAGAACACAAAGGTTTACACATAGTCTCTCTTTTCCCCCCCTTTTTCTCTCACATTTTATCACTCATTTTATCTAGTCACTCTGTTTCTCACCATTTAAATGTCAGTGTTTGGTAATATGATACTAACTAGTAGGTAATAACAAACTATGGTATGTTTCCATGATAAGATCTGCTTGCATTTTATAGCTAAACATTATATGAATGTTCTCTGCAGTACAAACATATGATTTTATTTAGCATACTTAAAAATATGATTTTCATGTATTTATTTATTTATTAACATCCTCTTTAGCCTACAAGTGTCCCTCAGTCGAAAATACATTTCTTTTGATTGATCACTATTGCAAGGCTGGAATTTATGCTTCAAAATCTGTGTCTGTACTAATCTTTTTTTTTATATATATGTATTCCAGTGAAGTTAAAATTATTAGCATGATGCTGGCAGAGATGCTGACATGAGGTGTTGAAAACAAAAGTTTTTGAATTATTAACGAAACTAGAAAGGCAAAATCAGATGATTCAATGGAAATTGAGATCTTGAAAATACTAATAACAGGTACTAAATTTTAATGAACTTCCAAAGTAACACTGAAACGCACCATTTCATTTGCTGTTAACCTCTTTGATATGTTGTTCTTTGGACTTTAACTTCTTTAAGACAGGGTGCCTCTTAATGACAAGGACAGGTGACCCTTACATTTAAGTTAACAAGTTCAACAGGAACATCACAGGAAAGGTACAGTCAACAGGGGCTAAACATGAAGCAATATAGCACATTGTTGTGGTTAGCTGTAGGCAGTTAAACAGACAGCTGTTTGCTCACTCCCCCACAGTGGAATAGGGGATGGATGAGAGAACAGGGGTAGGAGAGAGAACGGGGAGGGGGAGGAGAGGAGGGAGGGAGGCAGCTGAAGCAGAACTCTTGGCTGGGTTAAAGACAGTTTAATAGGACAGAAAAGGAATGGAAATAATAATAACAACAACAACACTAATATTAATATATTAATATTAATATAGAAACCAAGTGTTGCACAATGAAAATGCTCAGCACCCGCCAAATGATGCCCGGCCAGTACTGAGCAGTGCCCTCTCCCCTCCATCCAACTCCTTCCAGATTTTATTGTTCTGCATGCTGCCATATGGTATGGAATATCCCTTTGGACAGTTTGTGTCAGCTGTCCTGGTTCTGTCCCAGCTTCTTGTGCACCCCCAGCCTCCTTGCTGGCAGGGAAGCAAGAGAAACTGAAAAGTCCTTGACTCCATTTAAGCACTAATCTGCAACAATTAAAACATCAGTATGTTATTTTTCTCCTAAATCCAAAACACCGCACCATACCAGTCCCCATGAAGAAAATTATCTCAACGGAAACCAGGACATGGGTTTAGACGATATCACTAAAGACAGAAAGGTGAAGGAAGAGACATGTAGAAATAGATAACACTGGCTTTCCTGAAAGAAATATATATATATATATATATATATATATATAACACAAGTGAAGTGCTCTCCTACAAACTTGGTTAATTTTTAACAAAGGTATAAGCATCTTTATGAAGTTTATAATGGCAGTGAAATTACAAAGTTCTTTTCAACAATTGGCATGAAAACAGAGTCCTCACTTCCTGATATTTTTTTCTGAAAAACACAACAAAACAAAACAAACCCCTACAGTTTCTACTGCTCCTAAAGAGCTGTTTCATAGTGCACTAGTTTCTATCAGGAAATTTGTTGAGTCTGTGATTTCAGGAACCTTTGGGAAAGGCAATTTTCTTTATGGAAAAGGCAAGAAGGAATCATGACAGACTAGTGAGATGAAAAGCTTTACCTGAGACTAACCTCTATCCTCCAAAATTTTACTTGTTACAGGATAGTTACTGCTCTTCCTTTGAACTGTAGGCATGTATCTGTAATCAGCAGCCCCAGAGGCAGATGCTTTCACTGATTAATCACTGACTTCAAAAACTGCCATATCCTCATGTTGGATTATCTCCAGCCCTTCACAGATGATCATTTGTATTCATTCATGTTTTATCTGGGTCACCAGCTTCCAGACATTTTTATCTGGGGCCTTTGGGAGAAGATTCTAATGTTTACACCATTTTTTTATTCCCTCTGACAATGTCCTAACAAATGTTATCATTTCTTCTTTATTTTTCATTTTTTTCTCTTGATTCTTCTTTTATGCATAATTCCTTTCCCCCTTTCATTACTTTTTTTTTTTTTTTTTTTTTTTTTGCATAATTCTTTAATGACACAGAAGAAGAAATCTATTAGAAAGCTATCTCTCTAATCTGCTAAGGATTTGCATTCAATTTTTATTATCTATTTATTTATTTATTTTCATTCAATAATTCCAGTTTTTCTGTCTTTGGAGAGTCATAAAGTCTTGATCTATACTGTTTATACACTTCCAAATCTACAGGTTTGGAAATCCTAATTCAAACTCTAACTCAATCTAACTCAAAAGGGACAAATTACATTTTCTACAGCAGATGTAATTAACAAGAATCTCAATTTTTATGTGGGGATAATTTCTTATATAATATGAATGAGCAGCAATAAGAACAGCTAGTCAAAAAGTCTCTGCTGGAGCTGTGTGCAGTAACTGAAAGACAAATGACTATGAGATTCATTTGGAAACAGAAAGGAGTGAACAAAGTATTTATTTCCTATGGTCTTCTTTCCTTTGTGATTCCTTTTTTTAATAGCTATAGCGCACATGGAAATGTGAAGTTTCCTGCTTTGTGTTACCATATGTATGGACTAGTTCAAAATTTCCATATAAAATCAAATAATTATTTAACAAATTATTTTAAAAGTTACTTATCTTTCTAAGAACACAATCAGAACATTTGCACTTTCTGACCAGAAACTACTATAAGTGATACAGGAAGGAATAATGATAATTGAGGAGAGGTTATGAGTCTAGAAGAATAGAGGAGGGATTCAATCACAAATGTGGATTTAACTTGGCTTATAATTACGACCCACTAGGTTCAAAATACATCTTCAAAATGATTTTGAAAATTAATCAGAACAGTTGTTAAGCAGGGGAGATTAATAGAAAATCTGTAAAATTCTCAGCTCAAGACCTACTTTTAACACTTACAGTATGTATTTTTAATCAATAGACACATACATATCCCTTGCTGGAATTTGTTACAGTACCCAGATAAAGGAAAATTAATTACTGTTTTAAAAGCTGATACTACCTGATAAGAACATTTATCTACTAATCATTTGTACAAGGCATCAATATTTAACTATTTGGATAGTGTTAACTATTTGCATGGTGTTCTTTCTGCTCACGTAAGTCTTACCTAGAAATCCTCCATTTTTGTTCACTGACAATGAACACAGGAGCTGCAGGGAGCTGTTAAGAAAAAATGTAAGATTTCTACACCTTTGGAAGGGAACAGTCTTCTAAGATTAGAAATCCAAGCAAATGCGGCAATTTTCTCTCTAAAACATGACTATAGTCAAACACAAGAACCACAAGAATTTTTTTTTTTTTTAATATTTACTAAAGTTATTTAATAACTTGTAGGCATACCAAATTAACATGAATAGTGAATTATCTACAGCAGCTAACTAACACAAGGTCATAAGCAACAGTAAATCAGGTGGGATTATACCTATTAAAAAGCCCAGCAGGTGGTTCTCTCTCTCTCCATATGTACATACTGCATCTTGCACATGAACAGCAAAAAAAAAAAAAAAAAAAAAAAAAAAAAAAAGGAAAAAAAAATAAAGAACATGACTCACTGCACTAGCATTCAGAATCCTACATCATTTTATTGTTTGCACCAAAAAAAAATAAAAAAATAAGTGGCCTTTCTTGCCAGCCTTAAGTTACTTGAACTACTATTTGGGCAAGGTTTGGGCAAGGTGCACTCTGCACCTGCAGATGTTGCCAACACAAATTACTGCCTTAGTTCATGTAACTAAGGACGTCTCATGTAAGAGGACGGTTACTTGTTAAAGGCATAGATACCTGTAAAACTCATGCAGAAATAAATGCACAAAGAAAAGGATTTGCAATGTTGGTGTCTTGTCTGTATTTACTGTCCCAAGTAACTTTTTATTTACAGTATTTACTGTAGCCTTCTTTCCAGAAGTTTTGATCATTCATTGGATCCCAAAGATTTTACTGGGAAGTGAAAGAATCATCTGAATCATCCTAATATTCACTGAAGACCGGTATTCATTTTATACTTTTTACTGTAAATTAAACCCAACATTAATTTCTGCTTATTCTGTTCTCATTGAGTGCTTCTTCTAACCCAGACCACCTTACATGTTATGAAGAGCACAGTGAAACATTCAATAGTTATGTGTTTTGTATGATAGAGGTAACTTAAAAATCTTGTTTGGGGAAAAAAAAAAGTAATGAACTCTATTTGTCATTGTTTCCCCCTTAACCTCGTTCTGTAGCATATTTTATCTAATTTTCAAGAGCTTTCAATAGTATCTATGATTTCTAGGTGCATCCTAAAAGAAGACAGTAATGTTCTTTCAGTACTTCTGGAGCTTTTATGCTAATCCATTCAAAGAAGACTTGGTTGCTTGGCAAAGATAGTGTTAAAAAAAAGAGCTGAAAGATGCACAGAAACATAAAAATTGAATAGTAAAAGGAGAAATCTGTCATAAAAAAATACCTACTGCATAGCTTACCTAGTTATGATAAGTATTTTCAAAGTGTGAAGCTATTATGTCTGATGTGGAGAGAAAAGCACAATAAAATCTATAGCTTGATAAGAAAATTGTCAAGTTGTAGATCAGTTCCCCAAAGGACAATTCTTTATGAAATTAAATATGTGAATGAAAGCTACTCCTGTCACCAGTAACAGACGAAATTGAGGTAACTGCATACAGTAATTGCACTGTGAGGGTCAAGAGAAGAAACACGACAAAATGCAGAAGTAATATAATGGAAATCATAAGAAAGAAGAAGAAAAAAAAAAAAGTAAATGTACTAATTACTGCTTCAGGTCTTCCTATGCTTTGGTTACTTTTAAAGAATAAATAAAATAATATCTCAGATGAAATATCAGATTAAAAATTCAGTAACTTTAAGGGAGTTGTTTAAAATTTGAGATACAAAATAAATTTAAAATAGCAACATCGCAGGGCTTTGAGAATAAGCATTAAATTCACTACTGAACAGAGGCCTGTCCTAATCATGTTCATTATAATTCCCTGCCCTGTAATTCACAGTAGTATAGATGGGTTATGTTTAAAGTAAGCTCTGAAGCTTACCTAGTTCAGTCTTATGCTAAAGGAAGGTTAAAATTCAACCTGAGATGAAGTTGTCCAGCTGAGTTCTGAAAATTTGTCAATGATGAAAGCAGATATTGGGAAAACTGGAAACATAAATTTTAACAGTTTGAGCTAAAAGGACAATATTTTAGCAACTCTTATGTACCTGTATATATTCATATTTTTCCTGAATTGAGAAAGATGTGTGCTTAACCCACGTTCACCAGTCTGCTACACTTGTAATTCATCTTTAAAAGAGATTAAGTTAGTTCCAGCCTGTACTATGTAATAAAAAATCTTGTGCCATACAACTAGGTCTTGTAATTCTGAGAGTTATGCTGACAAGGGCAACTTTATAAATGTCTGTACCTGGCATTAGTTAAAAAAGAAACATAAGCCCAGCAGCATACCAGCTGATTGAAGGAAAAGACTCAAATTCAGAATGAAGTTTGGGAAATAAATTACAGGAATCAAAGGACAGTAGAAAGTAGTTTACATTTTTAAAGTGAGGAAGACCTGATGAGACAGCAAGTATCCAGTACAGAAAATTCATTGCATACACATCTAAAAAAGCAAGACATAAAGGATAAGCTACTGCCAAGTTGTGCTCCACATTTTGTTGCCAGCACAAGCATAACAGTAGCAATAGCAACTGGGGAAAGGTATTGACTATAGAAGAAAACTGAGAAATCTGGAAAACAACAACAACAAGGAAACAAAGTGAAAAAAGAAGCCCTAAGCCCCCTCCCCCCCCCCCCCCCTCCCCCCCCAATATTAAAAGTCAAAGACTCAACAAGATTATTCTTTTTATACTATATGCATTTCCCCCATCTTTTTTTTTTTTTTTTTTTTTTTAATGGAGATAGAGATCCCTGTGTTGAGATGAACACCACAATCTGCTGTCATTGTAGCTCCTGAGTGCTGGGACAGACTGCCTTTGAAGTCCAGGACCTCAACAGGGAGAAGAGAGAAAATGGGAAAGGGGGACTCCAAATCACACCTTCCTGAAAGAGGTCCTGAAAGAGCCCTTCTTAACGCTCTTAAAAATTTAAACTAAGGGGACACCCTGGATCAACCTTGTCCCACCCCAATCCCCACAGCCCTGCCTTTCCTGGCCTTGGGCCCACCCACAGGCCCATGTCCTGTCCTGGCTTTGGCTCATCCCTGTCTCTGGGGGCAGTCCAGTGCTGGGGCTGCTTTACTATCCCCCGCTACCCTGTTCCTGGTGGAGTGGTGGGACTGGCCTAACTACAAGGGCCTGCTCTGATGGACTAGGGGAGTCCCTGTGGTCCCTGGACCCTACAGCACCCTGACAGGCTGCTGCCAAGGATCATGAACAAAACAGCAGACCACTGGCCCTGACAGCTTTTCACCTGTTTTCAATCTGTGCTTTGGCTTGCTGTAGTAGCAATATCAAAATTACGTAAACACCAAAGAGGAACAAGAAGATAGGAGTTACTTAATTATTTTCACTTAAGTTTAATTGTCAACATTTTGAATGGTAATTTAGTTTTCTGAGTTCTCCCCATCCCTCTTTCTTCATAATGTTGGGACTCCTGCCAGATTTTTTTTTTATTTTTATTTTTATTGCTTTAGGTTCTCTCTGTGCTGTTTGGAAATGAAGAGTTTTAATATCTGAAAAGTTTAAAATCCATTTTAGTCAAGAGACTACATGGATTGAGGATACCATTTGAAAGCTTAGCACTTTATTTGGAGAAGGGAGGAGTGATAAAAGGACCCAGTTCATCTCAGTACACTGAAATCCACCTTGACAGATTTGCATATTTATGCTACATAGAGCCACTGCAATAAACACATTGTGCAATATACAAAAAATAAATAAAAATAAATAAATTAATAAAAAGCCTTCAGGGCCATTTGGACTATTAAAAGGAAAGATATTGGAAGGAAAACCATAAAAAGGGGTTGGTTGTTTTTCTTCTCTGCTGTTGCTGATCTTTTGTTAAAACTGGACCAAAATAAATAAATAAATAAATAAAGTAAATCTTATTAGACAAGATGGTAGAAAACCAGCAGACAGAACTGACAAGAAAGAGCATGTGGAGTTTTAGATACCATAATCCATTTATAGGTATAGTCATTTTCAGATGAATATTTCTTAAGAAGCCACCTGCAAACATTTGCAAAACTCCCTGCAGTTGTCAGCTGTATTGGTCTAAGGAAGTCTCTTACCTTTCACTGCATAAATGCTGACACCCTGCTTTTTTCTTAAATCCACAAGCCATTCATTACTGACAACTTGCCTTCAGCCTCTGAGGTACCTTGGTGACTAGAAGATCTATTCTAAGTTCAGAGTTAACCATCTAATGTTGTGACAGGTTTTTGCTGCTGCTGTGTTTGTTTGCAGAAAAAATAAATAAATAATAATAATAATATAAATCTTCCAACTATCTCATTTGAATCGATGTCTCTATTTTATTCATCTGGTACAGCTCCATACCACTCATAGATTTCTTAGTGCCAGTGTTTTCAGCATTATAGCTAGCATAGTTAATGACTTTGCATATCATCATGATCAAAAACTTTTGAATCTGCTCTTTTCCTGTTATATCATATCACTGAATACAAACAACAACAACAAAAGACAACACACCAAAACACAAAAACACAACTCATGGTGAAAAACTGCTAAATGATTTGTGATGGGTTGAGTGAAAATGATTCGTATTGATTTTCCTGGAAGGCAGCATTTTTCTGCATTAAAAATTAATGAACAAATTACTGGCCATTCCTATAACTTAATCCTGCATTTTAACAGTTAAAAACACTTCTACCAACTGCCCATATTAATAGAAATGGTCACACATTTTACTTAGATAAAAGCACAGCTGGATATTTATGAGACACCATTTTTTTATAAATGTAGAAATTCAGTAATTATCACTTTTGTGCAGTAGTAATAAGCACAGCTGGGGAATGCTTCTGCTGCTGCTGTTTCATTGGCTACAAACCTAAACTTCAGACTTATAGGTCCTTGCTTGTTCTCATCTGTTTCTTTATTCTACATAGAAAAACACATACACACATACAAAACTAAAAAACTAAAATGTCAGAACATCACAGTGAAGTCTATGCCTGATCCATACAACTAGTGGTTGATGACATGTTCCAAGGCTAGTGGAGTAAGCATAACTGTCTTTCTGCCTTGGGATAAAACCATGAACATTTTTCAGAACTGAATCACTGAAAAGGCTAAGTAAAAAGCTGAAACTAAAAAAATAAAATATGTATTCTGTCCACACACACGCATATTTAATTTTTCTAGCTCTCATAATAAAAACCTGGAATTATCTCAGAGCTCTTAAGTACTGCTTGTATGCTCATTTCCTTCCTTCCTTCCTTCCTTCCTTCCTTCCTTCCTTCCTTCCTTCCTTCCTTCCTTCCTTCCTTCCTTCCTTCCTTCCTTCCTTCCTTCCTTTCTCCCTCCCTCCCTCCCTCCCTCCCTCCCTCCCTCCCTCCCTCCTTCCCTCCCTCCCTCCCTCCTTCCCTCCCTCCCTCCTCTGTCTTTCTTTTATCAAATACCAGCGCTGTTTAAAACAAAGTGCAGTATAGCATGGAAGAACAGTATCTATCTAGTGATAAACAGCTATCCTGAACTACTATTCAGGAGTCTCTAATTACTTTGAAATTAGTTGGGTACATAAGCATCTGGTGGCTAACATTCCAAACTGTCACCTACAAACTAAATGTGAGATATGCATGGTTAGACTTTATTTATAGCTGACAGAGCTTGGAACTACTTGACTAGATAGAAATTGTAGAATGGTTAAAAATAAATAAATAATATTTTTTAAAAATTGCCTGAGGTATTTCTTTCCTGTCATTTCCTGTCACTTTGCACTCCCTGAACTGATGTAGGGTTGGTGTCTTTTGTCTACTCCCTTCAGCATGTTTGAATCCTTGAAAGGGTCAGATAGTCCTGTTTTTCCAGTACTTCCTTCATGATACAATTGTCCTTAAATTCAGAATTTACTTATGCATTTCCTCTTCAAAAACAAGATGTCTCCAAATACTGACTGGAAGAATTGCCCCTTTGCATTGGCCTTCCAAGCTGCCTGGCACAGGGGACAACTGAATATATGACACTGTGAAAGTTATTACACGTTTGTTTTTTAAAAATAATTCCACTTCCTTTTCCCCTTTTATTACCAATAAACATTTTTTCTTTCCTTTTTAGACAATTATATGGGCTCTAGATTTATATCTTTTACCCTTTTTAAATATTCTGTGAAATACATAGGTGGAAAAATCATGTAATCCCCAAGGCAAACTAACCACTGGACTATACTGGACTCTACATATTTTCAAGAGCCCTACAGGATCTATGAGGTACCAAAAACCAGACTAATTAGGATCCTCTTCAGGGAAGGCACCTTGTTTAATGGCTATTAAGGGAGATGTTTTTGGAATACATTCATAGTCTGGCTGTACCTCATGATTTCTTGTAAATCTCTGTGGCTAGAAAGTGTTATCTGAAACAAATATCTAGGGATCACATCTCAGCTGGTTATTGTAGGCGGTACTGCTGTTGGTAGTTTGTGGTTGGTTGTGTTTTCAGCTCCCATGCAGAAGGACTATATTAAAAAAAAAAAAAAAAAAAAACAAAAACAACAAGGAGAGAATGGATAAAGTAGTGTCAGAACATAGCAGCATCAACTTCACAAAACTCAGTACAGACCTTCTGGGATGGACAGGTCATTTTATTAAAATAAACATACAAAGCAAAAAGCTAATTGCACTCAGTAATGCTCACACCCATACTCACATAATCATAGTGGTGTGGTTTAACCCCAGCAGGCAGCCACTCACAGCTCCTGGTACACCCCCAGCCTCCTCGCTGCCAGGGCAGCATGAGGAACAGAAAGATCCTTCACCTGTGCAAAGACTGTTCTGCAACAACAAAAGCATTGTTGTGTTATCACCAGTATTTTCATCAAAAATCCCAAACATAGCATTGTGTGCACCTCTAAGAAAATTAACTCTATCCATGACACATAGTAACCAAGATCTGTGTGTGTTAGCAGTCTCTCCACTACGCTATTACCAAGGTGTTTGTACAATGGCTGTTGAATCAGAATGAAACAGAGTAAAACGAACACCACATACTCATCAGTATCCTCAGTTTTTCTTAGGTTGGTGACTGTGGACTAGTTTTGCATGTGTCTGTTTTACTCTTCAAAGGTTAATTTTTCCATCCTTTCCAACATTAATGATTACTCAAAATTTACTCACTTATTTGTCTGTTGATATGGATCGTCTGAGAATCAGCATAAAAGTGTGTGTGTAGGAGGGGTCTCGATGACCTGATAATCTAGGTACTATCAACACATGCTATTCTTACAAGCCTCTCTTTCTTCTCATTTTCCTTCTTTAATTTCTATAGCTGAAAAGTCCTAATGATTCTCCATTCACAGCAATCTTAATGATTTTACTGCATTTCCCAAAAAATGAATTTTGGAGAGCCATTTTCCTTTGTTTCTGATTGTTTCTCCTATATCAAAAAGCCATTAAGGCAACACTTAAAATGGATTAAAGCTATTTCATTAAATGCAGTGGTTTTTATGTTTTTTACATGTTTTATAAGCAAACCATGCAGATCAGTAATCATTATGTCTGGTCAGATCTGACAGCCAGGGAATGTGAGTGACCTTGTAATGGTTCACAGTTCTCTGATTAATATACTCATTAATATCAAAGAATAAAAAGTGTCTGATATGCATGATCTGCAGGATATTGACAGGCAGATTGACCCAAATCAGCAGCTTCAAGGAAACAAACAAACAAACAAACAAATAAATAAAGTATGTCTGGGTTAAAGGCAAGAAGAACGTATCTACCTAGAGATGTGAAAACACTTTTCACCCCGAACTTTTGTCTGGCTAGTACTGAAAAGGACAGATCAGCTGCTTTGGGTCCTGGAACTACAATTCCTATGTCAGGGCTGAGAAAGTCTTTTGACAACATTTCAGCACATCCTCTCCTTGCTAAGTTCCTTCTGTATTAATTTTTCACTTCTGATTACATGTCCTTTAGTCTGAACTATGGTCATTTTAATATTCTTATTGGTATTAGCATCTTGATCTCGTCCATATCCTAATATATATTTCAAAATATTCAAGGCTTCTTTTAGTAGCATAATATTTTTTTAATAATTAACATTCTAATGCAATATTAAAAATTATTCACATAAAAATATTTTAATTTCTCAAAAATACAGCAGAACATGGGTATTTTCTATTCTATGCAGTTTCACCTAGACTACGATATTTAATAAAAGATTAGAGCAAAACTGTGTGAGGAGTAAAGAGAACATAAATGACAGACAATTACTCTTGGTTATAGTGCTGAAAGGCAGTCAGTCATATCTCCCTTGACTGAAGTGCTCTATATTCAATATGTGAATGAAAAATATAAGTATGAATGATAATAGAAATATAATACAAATGTGAAACAAATGGTTAATCACATCTTGTAAAAGCTTTTGTAGGACATCATACAACAAGAATCCTACAAAGTTTGTTAACATTTCAAACCTGTAGTCCTGTACTGTAAACCACCCTTAAGGTATGCGACAAATTAACTATGGTTCAGAAAGATAAAATCAGATAAAAGATTAACTAATAAATGTTTCACATTGTGCATTGTTGTATATTTTAGACCACTAGCACTTTCAACAATGTACTAAGTACATTATAGCACCCAAAAGTAATACAAAAAGTCTCTGGTTTTCTAAATCTCTGCATAAATTTAAAATTTATTTTCTGCAGAGATGATTAAGTTTTTTATAGGTATGCTAAAAAATGTAATTTAAAGCAGGTTTGAATGCATTGGGAAACCACTGGAAAATTTTAGACTTTTTGAATATTTTAACTCTTGCCTGAATTCATAATTAGAATTTGATTAATGCTATTGCAAACTCTGGATAAAAAGGTGAAAGCTCATACAAATGCATGTACTTGTTTTTGTTACATATTTTCTTGCTTCAACATCTATCGTAAGGAAAAAATATTATATTTTTATTTCTTTCTTGGTCTGATATAACACTGCCCTAGGTAGTAACTATCTCATGCCTTAAGTGTGAATATGATCAAAATAGTGGTATTTTATAGGCACTCTGAAAAGCTGTGAGAATGTAGTCAGGCTTTCAGCAGTAGAGAATTGGATTCCCTACATTGTACACTTCTGACTAGTGCCCAATTTTGCAAAAGTAAAAGATGCATAAAAGATGCATTGGTAGCTGTTCTAACAGGCAGTGAAATCTTAATCAAATGCTCCTCCTGACTTTTTTATCAACATTTTTTTGCTGTTCTTGTTTTTACTGACATGCACAGATCATTCTTCAGGAAACTGAGACAGAGATTGCCAGCAGAGTGCAGCTATTTTCCTGGCAAACTTTTATTTAGTGGTTATATAAAAGTACATGACAAGCTAAAAATCAACTAAAATAACTAACTGCTGATGTTAGAAATGTTATGAGTCTAAATGTCTCTCTGTACTGACTCATCCCTTGAAAGTTATACCTGCTTTTGGGAATTACTGTTGAGAAAGGCGCATTGTGTTACCTCGGAAACAGCTGCGACTGCATGTGTATATTTAGATAGAAGGTATTTCACTTCCTTCAAATTTCTGTATGATATGCCATTTGCTTTTTCTTTAAGCTGTTAATGCAGTCAGTTCTTTGCTATCACATCTGCTCTCTTATACTCTTGAGTCTAGCCAGCTGCAGAAGATGGTGCTGTAAGGATGAGTGTTTGGTGACACAACCCTATTTCTCTTATATCCAAAAGTTCTCCAAGAGTAAGATAAAAAGAATATTATTAACGTATTTAGGAGCAGAAAGAAAAATTCTATGCACCATCTTTAAAGGATGCAATATTTCATCAAGACAGGTCAGCTAATAAAATCACACACGGTGACTTCATTTCCTTCTATTTCACTTCACAATTGAGAGCAAGGATATTTGTCTATAAGACAGGTACTTAGCAGGAATGAGGTCTAGCCAGGGAAAAAAAAAAAAAAAAAAAAAGATACTGAAATTATGGGGTCTTATTTTTATTGCTGGAATTGAATTGCTGTGTGGCCTTGGGTAAGTTACTTAAACTGTCTGTGCCTTGTTTTTTACCTTCTCTGTAAATAAACCACTAACACTTATCTAGATGCTATTAAGCTTGAAAAAATACTTTGAATTCTTCACACAGAACAAATAATAAAAGTGTACTTTCATTACTGATTATTATTCTCATTCTACACTGACCTTTCTCTAATTAAGGGAAACAATCACATTACTGATTTAAAAGTAGCATGATTCAGGTGTCAGAAAAATGAAACTCATATTAGAAGACATTCTGCTTTCTAAGATCAGATATTTATTTCAAAAATATGTACTGTATCAAGTTATTATGCATAGATTACTAAATGCTGCTTCAAAACAGACAACAAAAGAATTGAGAAAATACCATCTACAATTTCCCATTAGAGAATCAACACAAGCCTGTTTTCATAATGTCTTACACTTTTTTATTTTTGTATGTTAAAAATAGAAAAAATGTTAATTGAAAACATGGAAATGTGTTTCCGCTTCAGTATTAAAAATATGAATTTCCCTTTGCTAAATCTCAATTAATCTTCTCTCTTTCTCTCTCTGAACCTTAGAATATTTTTTTTTTTGCCATTATTCTTTCCTTAAACACTGTACCAAAAAATAATGAAGATACTTTCTGAATAGTCACGATAACTGAGTGATAAAGACTCCTGTGCACAAATATTATGAGGTGAGAATCTGCCAGGGTGAGATGCTTTTTCCTAATTAAAGTGGTCTTGAGTAAAGTAGGGGAATTATAATAGGTAGTTTCAGTTGTTCAGCCAGAAATAACAGAAATTAGGAAAGGTTAGATGAGCACCAGTAAAGGAAAAAAAATGAAAACTTAAAAGCACCTCTCTAAAATCAGTGATTTGGTAAGTATGTACACATGCAGTGTTTAAGAACCTCTAACAACTAGAATATTGTTCTTTCCAATATCTACCCTAAATTTTATAATATTACATGTATTTCATCTAACCCTAAATCAGATTTATACTTATTTAGTTAATGAACCCAGAATGTTGTTTAGTGTCTCAAAAAACAGTAAGTGTGGTATTACCTCTGTTATCAGGTTGGGAAAAGAATCAAGAATACAGTTTACACTCAGAAATTAACACAAATAAGTAAGGAAATAGAACTGGTAGGAAAACAAACAAACAAAAATGTAGCTATGGAGTCCAGTGCTCACCAGATATAGATTACTATTTAAACAACATTTAATTGAATAGGCACAAAAAAATACTTAACAGAATGTATTATAAATCATAATACTTAGAACTTTCAACAAACCAAAGACTTCACTGATTCTACACAATATAAAAAGCTAAATGTATGGGAAATATAGCTCAGGACATGATAGGAATTGATATTATCTTTGATTCCTGTAAGAATGTGAGCATATATTGGACGACACCATCTAACTAAGGCCACTGAAAAGCAAATTATACCAGCTTTCTGATGTTTTCTGCCACTCAGCCTTCAAAAGGACTTCTTGACCACTAGTTTAATGATGTGTGATGATTGTCTGAGTGTCTGAGCAAGAAATGCTGAGAGGGTACATGAAAGATTTTCAGTACTGCTCCAAATGCTTTACAGGATGGAAAATAAATAAATAAAATTAAACAATGCAGCAATAAATAAATAAATAAATATTAAATATTATTTATTTATTATTTATTAATAAATAAACGAATATATATTTATTACAATAAATATAATAGGTAAATATAAATAAATATATATCCATCTAGGAGGCAATCTCAGAGACATGTAACTTCTATGTAGTGTCATGCATAGTTACATGCATAGTTACATCCATATGGTCATGTATATGGTGGTCTTCTAAAACAAATCCTTCCTGTTCTTATATTTGTAGGGAGTTTTCCATTCTCATGGTCATACATAGGCTTTCTCTGCACTTCATACAGGTTAATTTCATCATCAGATCATTAAGACTGTATAGAATATTTTGAGTAAGAACCTGCAAACATGTTACACAATGGGAGGAATGTTTTTCTGTCTCTGTTAAGAATATTTTGATTCATCCCAGAATCTCATTAGCTTTTTCACAGACATGTCATCCTGTATTTAGATTTCTCCCTTTGTCACGTATAATTGATGTAGTTTCTATTTGTAGGCTTAAATTCTATTTAAAACTAAAGTGTAAATCTTTGTACTTTGTGTTATTTCATTTAATTTTATTTCCATAATTTTAGTCCACAAGTTCATTTGAATCTTCCACTTATTGATCTGATCTTCCAGATGTATTCATAATACTTTCAATTTGGTGCCACCTGTGCATATCAGAGCACACATTTAGTTCCTGCATTTAGTTCCCTGTGGTGGTTTTACCCAGCCGGGCAGCCAAACTCAACAACTGCTCTCTCACTCCCCCAGTATACTTTTCCAGTATGCTGGAAAGCAAAAAAAAAAAAAAAAAAAATTAATAAAAAAGGAAAAAAAAAAAAGAAAAAAAAAAAGGATTGCAGGTTGAGATGAGGATAAATTAAAAGGAAAAGGAAGAGAGGAAAAAAAAAAAAAAAAAAAACAACAAAAAAAAAAACTAGGAAAGGCCACATGGAGGCACAGAGAGAGCAAAAATAACCTTCCCATCAACAAGTGA
Organism: Anas platyrhynchos; assembly: GCF_047663525.1. Classification (NCBI taxonomy): domain Eukaryota; kingdom Metazoa; phylum Chordata; class Aves; order Anseriformes; family Anatidae; genus Anas; species Anas platyrhynchos. The sequence goes on along the minus strand of NC_092588.1, from coordinate 56,776,922 downwards.
TGGTTGGCCATTATTGATGAATATAAGAATATAAGAGCATTTGAAATATCACTTTCTATAGCAGATGTATCAAGTGCTTTCTTAAGACTACATAGGTAGGACTGACTTTACTATGATGATCTAATACATCAGAGATCTTCAAATATGCAAATATATATGTATTTACAAACATATTTGAAGCTGTTCTGGTTTTAACAAAAAGGCAGCTAAGCACCATACAGACATTTGCTCACTGTTTGATCCCCCCCCTAACCCTAAAAAAAAAGGGGGGGGGGAGGGGGGAAATAACTCCTGGGTTGTGATGAAGACAGTTTAATCGGACAGGAAGAGGAAGGGAAAATGACAATGACAATAACAATAATAATAATGATAAAAGAATATAAAGAGTAAGTGATACACAATGCAATTTCTTGCCATCCACCGACTGATGACCAGCCAGACCCCAAACAGTGACCTCTCCCCTCAAGTCAACCCCCCTTCAGTCTTATTGTTCAGCATGATGTTATATGGTATAGAATGTCCCTTTGGCCAGTCTGGGTTCTGTCTCCTTCCAGATTTTTGTGCACCCACAGCCTCCTTGCTGGCTGGGCAGAATGAAAAGCTGAAAAGTCCTTGTCTAAGTGTAAGCCCTGCTCAGCAACAACTAAAACATTGGTGTGTTATCAACATTATTCTCATCCTAAATACAAAACACAACACCACACCAACTATGAGGAAAAAAATTAACTCTATCCCAGATGAAACCAAGACAGAAGTAAATCAGATGTCATATCTCTTTAAAAGAATTTTGTTACTTGCTCAAGGGTCTGCAGATTTCCATGGATTTGGTATTTTTTTTTTTCTCCAAAATATGTTCTAATGTGTTTTGCAACATTGAGACCTATTAGACATCTGCTCTTTGTAGAATGTTTTTACTTGCTCCTATCCATTCTGAGAGCATTGCCACCATTAATTTGTAGTACTGGACTTCTAACCTCAAGTGATGAGTCTTTCAAGGCATAGATTCTTCAGAGACAGAGATTAATGGATGTGGTGGTTTTACCCAGATGGAAAGCTGAACTCCACCACAATTGCTCTCTTATTGCCCCTCCCCAAAATGAAAGGAGGAGAAAATACAATGAAAGGGCTCAAGGGTAGAGATAAGGACAGGGAGATGACTCAACAATTATCGTCAAAGACTCAGCATAGGTAGATTAATCAAATTTATTGCCTATCACTAGGAGACTAGCACAGAAAGAGACTAAAAAGCAAACCTGAAATGTCTTCCACCCATCCACCCTCTTCCACATCATCCCTATGAGCAGCAGAGGGGAACGAGGAATGGGGGCTGCGGTCAGTCCCCAACATTTAGTCTCCTTCACAGTCACTCTCTGCCCCTGCTCCATGTGGGGTCCCTCCCACAGGATGTTGTCCTTGCCAAACTGAGCCTGTGGGGGCTGCCCACAGGTAGCAGTCCTTCAAGAACTGCTCCAACATGGGTCTGTACCACACGGTCCATCCATCAGGAACAAACTGCTCCAGCACAGGTCCCCCCATGTGTGGCAGCTCCCCCCAGATCACTGCTCCTGCGGGGGCTCCTCTCCACGGGCTGCAGCTCTGGCCTGGGGCCTGCTCCTGTGGGGGCTCTCCATGGACCGCAGCCTCCTCCAGGCCACATCCACCTGCTCCACTGGGGCCTCCTCCATGGGCTGCAGCGTGGAGATCTGCTCCATGTGGAACCCATGGTCTGCAGGGGCACAGTCTGCTCCACCAGGGGCCTCTCCACAGGCCGCAGGGGAACTGCTGCTGCATGCCTGGAGTACCTCCTGCCCTCCTGCACTGACCTTGGTGTCTGCAAGGCAGTTTCTCACTCCTTAATCTCCCAGCTGCTGCTGACCAGTAGTTTTTATTTCACTTTCTTAAATATGCTGTCACAGAGGCCCAAATAACATTGCTTATTGGCTTGGCTCTGGCCAGCAGCAGGTCTCTTTGGAAAGGGCTGAAACTGGCCTTTTTCTAACATGGGGCAGCTACTGGACTCTTCTCACAGAGGCAACCCCTGCAGTCCCCCGCTACCAAAACGTATTCCAAAACCTTGCCATATAATCTCTATACAATGGAGTATCCTGACTTTGCTAATGTATGCAGTCTAAGCTTTGTCTTCAGATATCCTTATTTCTGTTACAGCATCTATTTTTTTTTTTTTTTTTAATAGGTTACCAGTATGTTCCATTATTTTTCTCTTTAGCAGTCACATTAAAAAAAAAAAAAAAAAAATATGAGGCAAAATATCCCTTGGGCAACTAGAATAGATTAACCTTGATCTTTAATCCTTTTTTAGTACATTCTCTTTTCAATTTTCTTCTGTTTCCTATTTTTGCTCACCTTTTTCTATGACAGCTGTTGTTTAGCTTAACTAGATTGTAACTATTTTCACTATATTCCTGTTTTTTCTTTAAATCAATTCATAGTCACTCTTCTCACAGATTCTTTCTCCTTTCTTTGTGCTTGTGTTATTAATATTATTTTGGAAATGTTCATTCAGGCAATAAATCTCATATTTTTTCTATATCCATTATTTTGCCCTTCTGCTTTGAATACAAGATCTAGTTCAAAGTTGCTCTTTTAAGAGAAAATATTTCTTTTTTTCCACATTCAGAGACTTTAAACCCTCCTTCAGTCTAGTCAACATCATCAATTAGAAGAAAGAAACTAAAACTTCAGAGGCTTATTTTTGTCTTGAACTTCAATGCATCAGTCACATATTACTTTACGTGGCTAATTCTGTTATAAAATACTTTGTGCTTGCTGATCTAAAACAACTGATTTCACTCCCTCATTTCAGATTTGGTCTCTCATTTCAGATATCTGCAAGCCCAATGCACTGGGTCTGCTATTTATTTCTTCCAGATATCTAATGAGGTTTTTACATACTGAACGTTTACAATATCATATAGTTTAAAGGAAAAAAAAAAAAAAAAAAAAGTAGTAAGAGAAAAAAAAAAAAAGACATCAGAATTTTGTTTGAAACTGAATCAAAGTTTTGTGTAAAGTAATCAAATGCATCCATAGCTTGAGGAGTACTTTTGACTTATTTTAACATAACTACTAGAAGTTTTGAAAGTTGAGTATGGCATCTGATTAACTATCAGTAAGGTTTTATGACTGATCTTAACTTGAATTGTGTTTGCTTAGCTTACTATTTTAATTTCTAATGTTCTTATAAAAGTGCTGAATGAACAGTCCATTAACATCTGAGGCTTTCTTGATCTTGTTCTGTAATAGCTAATGCAGGCTTTCTCCACAGGTATGACTAAAAGAAAAATGACCTGAAGAGAACTTTTGAAATGAGATGGAAAGACATCCATAGTTTAGCGTCTGTGTTAGTTCAGTACTTTTTGTTCTTTAATGAGTCTGCCAACAAAGATGTTACTTTAACGGTCAGCAGTAATATGAACACTTACCCTCTATGAACTTAATTTCAAACCACAAATCATTTGATGTAGGCTCCCTGGTAGCCAGCCAAGTATAATGATACTTCAAATATTGTTGACTATCATCTCCTTTCCACTCACAACTCAGTTTATATAGGCAGGGGGTCTTAATTCGTTATTAACTTCTGGAGATATCAAGTCCCTTTTCTCACTCTATTATTTTCTCTACGCAGTACAATGTTATCTTGAAAAGTTTTTATTTTAGAATTCATAGACTACATGGCAGAAGAGGAAGACATTGGGTAATGTATTTGTTTTATATCTTTCATGAGAAACAAGGAAAATACTGAACACAGGTATAAACTGCTGGAGAATTTTTTTCTAAACAGACCTAGAAGGCAGCACTACCAGAAGCACTGTTTTAAAAAGCACAAAGGTTTTGTTTCTATGTAGTGAGAGCACCTGGTACATCCTAACCTTTAAGAGACTGAGAGGTTGTATAATATAATAAATTTATAAAGCAGAGAAGTGAAGGGGAATGAGAAGAGGGAAAAGACAGATGAGTGAAGGGATACAGGCTTAACAGAAGTCTGTAGAATCATGTGACACATCATTTATTTTTCAAGCTGCCAACTTGGCTAACCTATAAAATACTGATGAACTACCAATATGATTACTTCTAAATCCTCTTCTTACATTATATATTATAATTATATTATATATATATTATATATTTAAATGCATTTTAGATATAGGAGAAGGTTTAATTTATTTATTTGTTTGCAAACTGTAATTTTTATTTTTCGTCTCCCATATTCAGTTACATTATCTGAAGTGCACTAGGTTTAATAACTTGTACTTAACAGCTCTCTGATTAGCTCTCCATGGTAAACAAGTTTCTGAGCTGGTTAAAGTCATAGTCTACCATCATGTCATCTTGCATATGCTCAATCTTCTGCCTGTTGTCTGTAAATAAGATGTGTTGCTAGCTCCTAGGATAATATGTATAAAAACTATATAATTTTCCATCTGTCTTATAGGAAACAGGAAAAATATCAGAAAGAAAAATAAAAGAATGCTTCATGAGCAATTACAGCTGTATTCTAAGCCCAAATATCTTGCTATTCTAAACCATGTCTGATTCTACACTTCAGTTCATATTCAACCATCAAAAGACAAAATTATTAAAAAAACAAATAAAACAAGCAGATTTTACTTCTCTCTTTTTTTTTTTTTTTTTTTTTTTTTTTTCCAGAAGCTTTATTATTGACCTACTGTATAGTTCTTCATGCAGCAAGTAAAGAAAGGAGGCATAGCAACAGATAAATAATTAGAAATGATAAAATAATTCATTATGAACTACCAAAGATTCCCAAGAAAGGTCAGGGAGGCTTTCTAAAGAATCTAACTTATACAGTTTTAATGAGAATTGTTCAGCTGAAGTTTCATGCAATATTTTGGACATTTGTAGATAAAAGACTGGTATGATCTCTTTTTCTATAATAACAATGGAAGTTACATATGACCTTTTTTTCTCTTGTAACTAGATTTCCTAAGGTAGGGAGTCTTGACATAGTTCATTGTTTAAAGAGAGTTGTGTTCAGATGTCTGGTTTCCGGGGAACTTAGACGATGAGGGAACAGCTCTGGTCCTGGCCTTTAGAGGTCTTTAATTGCCACACACATTGCCTAAACACCTTTGAAGAGCTGAACCACAGCCTGATTTATCCCATTCTCTTGGTCAATCTACTGCTCTACAAAGTTATTGCCAACATATTACACCGAATATGAGTTATTGGATGACAAAATATACTACTAATAGCTGCTGTAGTTATAAAAAGTCATGTTTGAGTTCTTTGAACTTATCTTCTACGTCCTCTGTTTCTTCTGACATGTCATTTAGACATGTGGAAAGCAAACAGTGAAACGCGTTCTGTGTGATCCTATTTAGATTAGAAAAGTACTTCAGTATCATACCATGGGCATCCTTTTCAATTCACTTTTAGTAAAGAATGAACAGTCCAACTTCAGACCTGAAACTTGATAAATTATTTCACAGAAAACATTTTCAAGGAGTATGATCAACTTTAAATTACCAATGTATCAAATTTGTCTGTATCAACTTTCTTATATCATTTCTATCCACCATCAAATCACAAAGATAAAGTGACAGAGCAAATTTTGTTACTGGAGCTGATGATGGCTTACCTAAGCTGCTTCATTTGAATTTACAACAGAGCAGTGATTCCTGTTGCACATGGTAGATAAACTTCAGATATATTATGCAATGAAGTAGTCTGTTCAAGACCATAAGATTTTCCATACATTGCTTTGCTTTGCCAATATGACTTGGGTGACATTAATTACACATTTCCAAAGGCAGGTTTAAAATTTACAAAACTATAGGTTTATTATTATTATTATTATTAAATGATAAATGGCAAACAGGATGAATGAACTTTCCCTCCTCTGATGAAGCTTCCATGTCGATAAAATTTATATTTATTAATCTCATTAGTTAAACCTTAGGCTTACAAAGATTCATTTTATATTAGGAGTAGATTTTAGCAAGTTTTAGTTGTTGAAATAAATTAACTGAAGACAATCTGTATTCTCAAATCGTTTCTTGATTACTTGCAAAGATGGCTCCTTCCACAGTAAAGCATCAGTGAAGTCCTTGTATTATCTACCTTCATACACAACTTTCTTTGTAAAAGAAAGCTTTCTTCAATACCACTGTTTCATCATGGATTTGAGAGTACATTTACTTCAAAGACAGAATGAATAAACAAATCAGGTCAACCTCTCTTTCTTCATCTGAAACTCCATGGAACAAAAGTTGTATGAGATGATCTTGTAAAAAAAAGCAGCCTTTTTGTTTGTTTATTTTGTTTGTTTGTTTGTTTTTGTTTCCTACAACATTCCTTCCCACTGGCATGTTTATCACATTGCATTCATGTGCTTTAGAAATGCCAAATAATTTTCAGGAATGCTTATTGTCTCTTGATGTTATTTTGTCATCCCATATGCAAAACTGAAATTACATTGCTGCTGACTTTGGCTCAGGATGATTACTCCAGACTTAGAACCAGGACTGAATTTTATCCATAAGTATATCTCATAGTTTATATTAAACAAAACAAGTAAACAAACAAAACCCACCAAATTTATTATATAGATATTGCAATACCATTTTCGTTCTAAAATATATTAGAAACATGCTGTTTCTCTTCAGGCCTCTATATCAACAGATACAAAAGTTGGATGAATCAACCAACCAAAACAGATCTGTGATAAAGCTGGGCAGATAACCTGATATTCTGACTCCAAGGCCAACAATGTCACATTTACCCAGCATCATTATTAGTAGTAGTTAAAGTAACCGTAGCAGTGCTTTTCTTCTTAGAAGGTTTGATCAGAGTCTGGGACCAATTATATGAAGTACAATACTAAAAGAATTCAAAAACAAACAAACAAACAAAACCCACTTTTCTCATGGAAATAGCAACTAAAGAAAGAGATAAGTAACAAGTGTATACAGGAAAGGATGAAAAATGAGACAGTAAGACATTGTCATTTGGTGTGGTCTCTGTATCATCAATCTTAACTATACTGCAGGTGAGACCAGACTAATAGTCAGCCACAGCTTTGTTACATATTTGCTTTACCTCTTCATGAATGCAAACTTACCAGAAGACAACAGAAGTCTTTTCCATTTCTGAAGTTGTGGGTTTTGTAGAATATATAAAGGCCAAGTTAGAGCCAGGCAACTTTTAATATAAATAACAATTTATTTATATCAGGCCAAGTGAAGCTGATTAAAATGCACATCATTGAAAGATGTCTCCTCTGCTTCTGTCTTGCTTTCAGTTGTAGTCATTTAGATTTAAATTCACATTCACTACAGATCTTAAGTGCTAACAGGAAGGGAAATCCCGTCCTATCATCTCTGTATATATCTACCTGTAAAGACAAGAAATTTGGATTTTTGGTCATGTGTTTATTTCCAAGAACCCTTGTCTTTTGAATAGTGAAATAACCTCAGATTTTTGCTGGAGCTGTTTGAAAATTTCTTCTTGAATGTTCTCTGTACATAAGCCAAGAAGTCTATATTTATCTTGGAATCCTAATAAAGTTTATTGACCTGTGTTAAGCCACAGTGAAAAAGAGATATTGATTTCATGCATAATATATTAATCAATTTCTCATGATCAGTTGTTCCTAGGTATCATTTTTTCATATTATTTTATTTTGCTATCATATAAGTTACACTGAAAGATAAAGGATAATTCTACCTTGAATCAAGTTTGTCAAGGTCATATAGCAGTAAAGTGTAGGAAACTATTAAATCTTTTTCCTAATTCTCAGGTGTTGACTTTGATGCTAGTTTGTTCTCCATTCACCTTCTACATGTGACTACTACAAAACATAATGAATGTGTACCCAAAACAACAAAATGATATATTAGAGAAAGATTTAGAGTCATATGTTATCTTTGAAGGGACTGAGGACAAAAGAGGAAGGGGGAGACAAAATCTTTTTCTTTTTACTAAACTCTTTAAAGAAGTATTTATTTATTAATTAATTAATTTATTTATTTCTTACTGCGTGAATGTTCACAATGTACTAATGTCTTTGGTCGCAATTACACAGTACTTTTTTATCCCTGTAGTTGTTTCTATATATCAAAGTCAAGCTCTACTAGAAATTGAGGGGAAGAAGAAATTGAACAAATATCCAGCCATTCTTATGTAGGAATGGTGACCACATCAACAGATTATACATCCTATGAGAGCTCATTCACAGATTCATTACACACAAACTAGGAAAGCTTAATGTTTTGAGGAATATCAAGTTTCATATTAAGCTTGCCACTGAGATATTTAATCTTTCTCCTTCATAGTTTTTTTGTTTGTTTGTTTGTTTTAATTTATATATTCGAATAAGATGAGACTAGGACAAATACCATAGAGTGTTGGAAGATCTCATTCCACAGTATGGAAACATTGCTAGTTCAGAGGAATTTTCATATTCCAGCAGCATCTGCTAAAATGTTATTTTTCACATCATTAGATCAGGTATGAAGCAATAAAAAATAAAAGGTGTTTTAAATTTCCTTTTTGTTTAGTTGCTGCTACCACTTTCTGTGTTAGTAAAATCTCAAGCAAGAGCAAGATAACAGACTCCAAAACAGGAAGATCATAATCTATTTAGGTTGTATGTCATGGATGATGGTCACAAAGTCCTATTAAAAGTGAAGTGTCATAATTTGATTTTGATAGCATGAAAATTCTATATGTTCTTAATTATAGGGAGGAAGAGCTTTATATACTTTCTATATTTGTCTATACTGTCTATAAATATCAGAAATGAACTTTGACAGAAAGAGTACTCACACAAAAATGTTGTATGTACTGTGCTGGTAGCAAATAGCTTATTCTATTAAAACTTTCCTAATAATATATTTGTTTTACCATCAAAAAATGAGAATTGTGGCTTATTGAAAGTAAAAGATTGTGCAAAAAGAAAAAGTATCCAGTTCAAACTGACACTCTGTCATCTTGATGCTATCAGTGGTCATTTATCAGACTCCCCTAAAAAAGCATAAATTTGGTACATCTTGAAAGTCACTGTCAAGGTAATTCAACATGATCAGGATTTCACCTGGCCTCTTATAGGTGCATTGGTAAACACTTCCTCATATCATTTCAACAGTGTGATAATAATAAAGGATATTTTGGTCAATAAGTAAATAAGAGATTAAAACATAATGTCATTAAGACATCAAAATTCTGCCTGACCATTCTTTTCAGACTTGAACGGTCTAAAGTGACTTAAATACCTGGCTAGATATCATATGTCTAATAGATGAGTAGCTGGTTTCAATGAAAGGAAAAGAAATCAGTGCATTGGGGAGCACTAAGGGAGAATGATGACTAAAATACTGTATTAAAAGTCAGTGCACACAGGGCCATTTTGTACTTGTACTGTTTTACTTTTTGTAACTTTCCCGTCTTTTTCCATGCATCAAGAATATGATATAAATAGTAATGGTGAAACTGCCAAGTGAAGAACCTCAACTATTCTAAAGTCTTTGCTAAGAATGTAAATATTACTGATATTAATGCTAGAAAATGACATCATGTTTTAAGTTGTTAGATTAGACCCATATCATGATTTGAATGGTGTTAATGACAGCTTTGTTTTTGTGAGCTCATGTTTAGATAAAGTGATGCATTTGTTTCACTGCAGTCTGCTGATGCTGTCTTTAGCTTTTTCTCCACAACTTCTTGAACATCTCAGGACTTTATTCTGTCTCATTAACAGAAGACAATAAGATGGGTTTCTAGTCAAGACTGCAGAAGAGTCAAGATATATTTTGGCTTGTATGTTCTTGACCAAAAGAAAAACAAAAACAAACAAAAATTAAAAAAAAAAATCATCCAAGCATAAGCCTTTCACCAAGAAAACTAGATTTAACAGAAACAAACAAACTAACAAAAAACTTTACAGGTCCAGGTTAGTATGACCTGTGAGTCAAGACATCATCACACTGGAATAATTGAATTGCATGACCTAGCAAAGAGTCTATTAGCCTTTGTTCTCTCAGCTTTGGTCTCTTAGGAGACCAAGATCCAATTGTCTGCTCTGTCTAGCTTAGACTCTTTTTGCTTTCATATACAATTAAAACAAATTCTGGATTTGGCAGAAAGGTTGGGGAGTAGGAGAAAACAAAACTTTTAACTTTTTTTCTAGTTTTGGTTCAACTTTAAGCTCATTGTTATGATGTACAATTGCTTTATGACCTTAATTAATCAAGCAGCCATTAAACTCCATTAATATTTACATCGCTTCTAGGAATAAGAATTTCAATCTGATTCTATAGTAAATAATCCATGGCTTTACAGCATTGTAGAAATAGTAGTTCTTGACAAATTTCTAACAGATATTAAACTATTTTTGGTAACAATATTAAGAGGAAAAAAAATAAGTAAAAAAATAAGGTTTTATTGCATGGGCAGTCTTAAAAGTTTTGCCTGAGTCCAGAAATAATTTTCTACTATACTCAATCAGATAATGACAGGAAAAGGGGGAATGGTTTTAAACTAAAAGAGTGGGGATTTAGATTAGAGATTAGGAGGAAATTCAGAGGCTGGTGAGGCACTGAAACAGGTTGCCCAGAGAGGTTGTGGATGCCCCATTCCTGGAGGTGTTTAAGACCAGGTTAGATGAGGCCCTGGGCAACCTGATTTAGTCGCATGCCTGCCTGTGGCAGAGGAGCTGGAACTAGATTATCTTTAAGGTCACTTCCAGCCCAAGCTATTCTATGATTCATTCGGTGACAATGTCAATCAAATATTCTGTGAATTAATGGGGATAAATTTGAGGGTAGGGTTAATTTGTTGGGATATTTTCTAGTTTAATAAGGCATTTTAAAATAAACAGTAGGTGGGTGGAATTTTTAAATATATTGATGATTTTTCACCTTTTGGATTCAGAAGAGAAATATGTACATGTAAATCTAGTCTTAAAAAAAAAAAAAAAAAAAAAAAAAAGACATCCACTCTTTACAATAATGTAACTTCTGAATTGCTCAATGCAGTAGATTTTTACACTGGTGAAAGCTGAGTCTTGCCTTAAATCTTTAGATGGTATAATTCAGATGGTATAATTTACAATCTGAATTTACCAAGAGTGCTATTTTTAGTGGCACTCTTAAAGTAGACTTTTCAAGGGGCTTGGAAATCTCAATTTTAAAAAATCTATTCAGTTGTCATATGATGAAAGGATGTTACTCTAAGATGGATGTTACTGCAAAGGTTGACATACTCTTTAAGGAGGACTTGAGGCCTGTAGGTTGATACTACAGCTCTTCAGAAAGTTTAGCAAATAAATAAAATAGGGATTTTTTTTTTTAAAAAGCTTTTCTAATTAATCTGATCAACATTTCCATAATTTTTCAGGGATAGAGAAAATATTTCTTATATTTGGACAGTAAACTATAGATTATGACATCAGATTATACAACATAAATAACACTAAAAGAAAGAATTTGAATCAGGACCTTAACCGTGAAAACATATAGACAAATGGTAACTTACAGAGAGCATTATATTATGCAAATGTATATACTATGGTAACATCTGTCACTGAATGTAAGGGATTTCCCTCTTTCTCTTTTGCTGAAATAATTGTTAATAGGTAAACATATGTAGTGTAACAAAAATTTACTAGATTATATCAGAACAGCAAACAAATATATGCAGGATTTTTTATGGCATTAGAATGAAACATACTTCTTTCCACAGAAAACACACACTTACATAAAACTAATGCAGTTGAGCTATAGGAAGGGGGGTTTCTGTGTTTGTTTGCTTGTTTTTGGTTTTGTTTGTTTGTTTTTCCCAAAAATATACCATAGAACAGCAAGAAAACTGTGTTTACTCTAAACCATGTTTAAATCTCCTTTAAGTGTTATGTGCTACAATCAGCATCTTTTGACACCTTAATTTTAGTCTTCCCACAAACAAAAAGTAGATTAATCAAAAACTGTTCTCCTGACACCTTGCTGATCTAATACCCAATTAACTCCTGCAGTATTTTTCACTCTCATTGAACTATAAACGTGGATCATTCTCTCTTTTTTTCTTTTTTTAATTTTTATTGAAAATCTTACAGGTATGACTAAAAGTCATAGGCAATATCTTTCAGTTCCATTACAAAATCTGTCATATATATATATATACATACATATATATATATTTAGTACAACTAGAAGCAAATCTACTGAATTATGAATCAATGATTGTCTACCAAAGTGTAACTCAAAATTAAACATCCATGTTGCAGATGATTAAAATTATTTTGCTTTTCTCTGATGAAGCTGAAGGCCACTTTCACATAGTAAATTGATAATGCTGGGCTGCAAAAAAAAGCCTTAACGATAATTTCCATTCTCCCAGCCTTCTGTCACCCATACATTTCAGTACAAGGATCTTTCTTTCAGAAATACGTACTTTTGGAGTGATCATTCTCTATGTAGTACCTTCTATTCACAGATAAAATCCTGCAAACAATTCTGAATGACTCTCAGTAATTGCTGGCAAGTCAAATCATTGCAAGTTAGGTACAAGCAAAAGAGTTCGTAGGAGCATAGTCTAATTTAGAAACTCATCTACAGATTATCTCAAACAAAATAATCTGAAATAATACTTAAAAACACTACTTTACTTGATTATATGCCTTATTGTCTAATAATAAATCATGAAAGATAAAGTATAAATAGAATAATAAAAAAGTTATCTTATTCTAAGAAATCCTACTTCAAAACCATACAGTATTTTAAGCAACAGTAGTTTTCTTTCTGTTTTGGCACTCCTGAACCAGTGTAGAAATTATGTATACTGAGTTAACACCTTTGGGGAAAATACATATGTGCAGAAAGATCTAAAGATAGTTTCTGGAATTAATACCATTACATTGCTTAACATAAGAAAGAAATTTAAGAGTCTTTTACTGTCATCAGCAGCAAAAGATAACGGGAGGGGGAAAAGCAGGGTGTTTAAAGTCTTTGAAGTATATAGGATATTTGACCTTGAAAATTATATCTTGCATTAAAGACACGCCCAGCTACTCTGTGGTCTTCTTTCCAGAACTGCAATGTACAAATATTTTATTTAAATGTCTCAGACATTGTAGTGGCTCAGAAGAACAACTGTGTGTCCTTGTGGCTGCTCTCATTTCTGAGAGATGAATGGTGGGCTCAATTGCTTTACTGTAATTTCTCTATTTCCACGCTTCATTTATCTGAGACTGGAGAAAAATCAGCATGTTCTGACAAGTCTAATACCATGAGGCAGTAAAATGGACCTGAATTTAGTGGAGATTAGAGCTCCAAAATAAATATAATGCTTTATGTCAAATAATAATAAAAAAGGATAAATTCTCCTGTACAAATCAGAAGAGATAATAAAAAATAACAAATAGATAGCAACATATTTTCTATACCTACATGGGCATCACAAAACTTTTCAACCTTGAGGATACCACTCCATATTTCTGATTTTATGTGGTGTGTAAACCACATCAGTAAGTTGATGACAAACATGGAGTTTCTTAGAACAAATAGTAATATGTATCTCTTCATATATATATTCATAAAACTATCCAGGAATTTACAGAGACTTTCAATTAACTAAATTTGAAAAAAGCAGGGACAAACAAAAAAATGATCTGGGTTTTTGTTTGTTTTCATTTCTGTACTTTTTTTTTAGTTTAGCAAGCTGCATGCAGCATTGTAAAAAAAAGTTTGCTAAAAGGCCTACATTTGCAAATACTATATATTGTCATATGGTACTGAATTATATTTGTTAATTTGCTTCTTACACTTATATCAAAGACTTTGTGTTCTAGATATAGCAATACTGTAAAGGCATCTACAGAGTGTAATTGACTCATTAAGGTTACAGTGCATAACACTCTTGAAAGTGAGTTGCCTCTGAAGGTATCTTATGATGCTATCTATTTGAACATGTCTGAGCATTTCATTTTATCAAAAATGCCTCAAATGCTCATATGCTATGTGGTCAGTGCAATCCCTAGGACAAGTTTAATGAAGATATGTTCCACCAAGTCAAAAAGAAAAAAAGAAAAAAATATTAAAAATGGAGAACTATTTACAACTTTCTTCTGTCTGTAAAGTTGAGTTTTTTATTTTAGTATTCTTCAGTGCATTTTCAGAGAAAGGTTCCAAGGCTATGAGTATAAGCAGTCTGGTCCAGTCCCATACATATCTGCAAGCCTTTTAAAGCGAGGGCCCCAGTCACTGAGGTAATCGTAGTTCTGGTCAGAGTTTGAGCTGATCGAATCTAAGGAGCTGAGTGACTCTGCCACTGAGCCATTTCCCTCAAAGGCGTATGTCTGCAGGGAGTCATAGGGTGGTGCGCAGGGGTCCACATCAGCTTCTTTTAGTCTCTCCCAGATAAATTCCCTAAAAATTACATTATCTGGGATGCTTTTAAAAGTTGGTCTGCTCAAGAACTGAATCTCAGGTGTCACGTCCCTCCTGGTCTTGGTGTCTCGGATGATGTTGAGGTTTCTCAAGGCAGCCATGTCAAAAGCCTCAGTGTCTTCTTCTCCACCACCCTCATCATCATACCTGACAATGTTCTCTCTGATATCTCTCTCTTCATCAAAAATGAGGGGCTCTTTTTTCCGTCGCCTCATGGTGACAATCAGCAAGACGAGAACTGGAATGCAAAAAGACTGAAGTTTTAGCAATACTAAAATTTGCTCATATTTTGGTAGTGGTTGAAGCACTCATTAATTTATATGGATAACGACACAAGGAGTAGCAGGTAATTTATAGAGTTAGATTTCAAATCTAGCAGGTTATAAAATGGCTTTTAAACCACGAGCTTTTTAGATGTTAAAGAATCTATTTCAAAAAACATTGTGAATTAATGTTTTCTTCTCTAACTCTATATCCTATGCTATCTTTTAAATGCAAATTTTAATACTGTTTCAGTATGAGTGTTACAATGTCATAGCTATGAAATAATAATAATTAAAAAAAAAAAAATTTCCTGAACTCTTAATTGCCCAAGCGGTAAAAGCACATTTGCAAAGTAACTGAATAGAATTTAATGACCATAGTTTGGGAAGTCACTGAATTAAAGTATATGGCCAATCTCTGCTGGGAAACAAACAAACAAACAACAAACAAACAAACAAAAAGTCTTCCTAGACTGGTGAAGACTTAATTATTAAGCAATGTGTAACATAAAACAGTCTTAGCTTGTGGACTAAAAGAATATATAAGAATGCACTTTCCTTTTAAGTGCAAAGCACTGTTCTTCAGATTTATGAATTACTTCTTATGAGAAATTCTAGGACTGAAATTTGCTGGATCAGCCAGTTCTAGACAAGGTAATCATTTTAGAATTATAATCCTTAAATTTTTCATCAGACTGAAATCTAATATTAAGTGTCAGTGACAGCCAAAAAAACTGAGAAAAACAAACTCAAGATTCATCTTTTTCAAATACAGATTTGGTAGAGAAACACCATTACTGATACACAAAGTATGGAACCTGCAATATGAATATTGCGCCCATATGTGGGACATGATGAAATGTGAGTCATATTAATCACAAAGTGATTAATACTGTCCTGTAGCATCTGGATAACATTTGCTGAGTTAATGATAATCCTAGAAAAGAGCAGGCATCTCTACGACTGTAAAAATAATGGTACATTGAAAAGTAAGTATCATTCCATATTCAATTGATCATTCCTTATAATATTATCTATATTTTTAATGTTAAGAATATACTATTTTTTATATTGAAATATCTAAGGTTTGCCATCATTACTTACAGTACTTTGATATGCCTACTAAATTCTGTATACATTTCTGAAAAAAGGAACAACTGGTTGAGATAAAATTAAGATTGATATTCTCTAGGCTGTCTCAGAAATGCCCTCCATAAATTTAATAATACAGAATATGGTTGAAAGCCTTTCTTTTCAGGGAGGAACTTTTGAAAATCATTATCAATCTAGTCATTGTGAGACATGACTTAGTATGGGGATCACTTGGTTAGGATTAAACCAGTCATTCAGAGATTGTACATGTAGAAAACTGCTATATTTCCACTGATATTGTCATAATTTCCTTTGGAGTAATGTTTGTTTAAAAGGAAAACTAGAACAAGTTCATTTTTTCCCTTTTTTAAATATATTAATATTTTAGGAAAATAAATTAGGAAAATATTTTTAATTTATTTATATATATATATATTTATAGTAAATATGAGGTACAGGTTCAATGATCCATCTATTAACAGATGTCTTATGACTTTATAACACTTCAGTATCATCATCACTCTTTCACTTTTTTTTCCTCCTGGCATCTCACTGAATTATGTCTTGTGTATTAAATTCAGGAGCCACTGGTTTGGGGCACTTTGCTTTCAACAGTATTTACATAAGTAGTTTGATGATATAGGATTTTGACCTTTAAAGTGTTTTTTATGAAATTTCAAAACATTTTGATCATTGTATAATACAAATTAAGTTGTAAATTATAAAACAGATAACATAAAATTATCATAATTATATAGACAACAGTTGGATTCTACTCTTACTGTTTTTTCCTTATTATAAAAGGTATTTTTAAGTGAGAGACAAATTAGGTTGTTGACAGTACTAAAATACATTTAAGTCAAGATTGCTATTGATTTCTATTTTTTGAGCATTTTTAAAATGTATCGACATTTTTTATTGCCAAGTAAGTAAGCAGATAATCATTTCCTTTAATCAAGTGCACGTGTTTTCACACCACTGTCATTCTTAACAGACTTAATTTTCAAAGTTAAATACCTTTAATAAGTGAAAAATATGAAGCTCAGTAGGTAAGTCTGGCTGAAGGTGAAATAAAGTCATGATGCAATGAGTGTTTTATGTAGTATTCCTTATACATCACATCCCCGTTTGAAGTCAAGAAAAATATGGAGTCTTTCTAAAGGTTAAACCTTTTAGCATGTAGATGGCTTTATGAGATTATTAATTTATCTGCATTCCAACAGCTATGAACAATAATGTTTAACCTCTAAATGAACAAAGCTTTAGCTGCATTTCAGCAACTGCACAGATGTATACAAGTGCAAACCACATTATATTGGTAACTAAATAAAGTGAAAATGATTTGTAAAGCTTATCCATTTCTCATTGTCATTTTTACCCCTAAATTTATCACAAAAGCAGAGATCAAGTCAGTGACTGTCTGAACATATAGAGAACACAGTATCATAGAGAAGAAATAAAACACAGTGAAAAAGTTTTAGTAACACATGTATTGTACATTTTGGCCATTGTCTCTATACCAGCACACCAAACTGATGCCAAGCTGATGAAATGTCAATACTGATTCCGTATGCGATTAAAATAAATAAATAAATGATATTGAAACTAATGATTATAAGTGAATAACTAAAACTAATAGAGAAATATCTAAACTAACTTTTTGTTCTGGTTTACCAGAATTGTTGGAAATGTTTATTTTGTTTAATAGGTACAACAACTGGCAGAACCTTGGCATTTGTATTTATATTATCTGTGATAAAATGTAATTTTATCTTTGTGTTGGTATAACTACAATCATAGTATCAGTAGTTTCAGTTCACCTAAATCAGTTTTTAAACTAATGCCCTTGAATATAAGAAAAGTTTTTAGTTTGCTACATTGCATTGTGCTTTGTGGAATTATTATCACGTTTTCACTTTAGTGTGATCTTGCAAAAAGTTAGGTTTAGTTTACCTGTGCTTCTCTGTTTTAGCATTAAAATTTCTGTTTGTACTCAGGGCAACTACAGTGTCATTGTAAAGAAGCTATAATAGCCCTCAAAAAACCTAAAGGAGAAGCCTACACTCAGAAACAGGCAGAGCTGTAAAAGGACAGAGCTAAATCACAATCATTATCATACCCTGTATATACTTCGCTCCTAAGCCTGGCATTTACTATAGCAGTAAGCCATGTCAGCTGCAAATGAACATGCCATTGCTTTATGCCTTAGGTGTGTCATGAGTTATAAAGTTGAAGATTGGAGACCCTCAGCCATCCGAGAAGCACACAAACCTGTTTAATTACACATTGCAGTTACTAGTACAGTCAGAAGAGATTTGAGAATACAGAGGCCAAGACTCAGGAAATGTATATTTAATTTCCAGTTAACAAGCTTCATGTATAACTGTTGCTTAATCAGTTTAGATTGCTTTTTGCAAAGTGATTGTAACCTTTGAATGCCTAGACTGAGTAACATTAGTAGGCTCTATAATTTTCAGAAAACAGGTTCTGCATTGCATAGTCAGCCACCTTTTAAATGACTCAATTTGAATTACCTCCAAACTGAAACAATTATTGATTTATCATTTTTCAACTGTAAGACCCAGTCCATACATACTGCATTGTCCTATCCCATATCCATTTTACCCATTTAGTCATAAGATCCTTATTACTAGTACTGTTTCTTCCTGTTTAAGAGTCACAAAATTACATGGCTGATTGTATTAGGCTTTTGTAAGTAATATGTTAATATTACTTACAATTATTTACTGGTCCCTTAATTGAAAACAAGTAATACTTTAAATCTGTATTTCGAAAGGTAATCAACCTATCATTAACTTGTAAAATCTAAAGCCAGATTAAGAGGAGGTTTGCTACATTGTTTTGAGAAAAATGCTGGGGCTAATAAATTTTATTCTGAAATATGGAAGATAAAAATAACGAATTTCTATTGCTTCAATACAAATAAAATATTTAACCTCTCAAATATGATTGGGTTATTTACAGGTGAATATTATTTTTGTATGTATGATTTTATGTATACATTTTATGCTAAGCACTTGTTACAAAAGCAGTTATTTTGTCTGGAAGATGCTAACTGAAAAACAAATTACATTGAATTAAATTACCATGTAATTTTAAAAGCAGGTAAAATTCCTTTTTACTTCTCTAAAAATTATGTACAGTCTAAAATAAATACAAACTAGCTTTTCATATGCTTTTAATAGAATAATTTGCAAGCAGTTTTTTTTTGTTGTTTGTTTGTTTGTTTGTTTGTTTTTCTTTAAAACACAGCCTCACTGCAGAGTGAATGATTATAGAGGTTTTAGGGTAATTAACAAAGTACCGGTGAAGCTTGAATGTGGAATAAAATTTAGAATTTAATCTCCATAAATCAATCTAAGAAGGAGAAAAAATGTGGTAAAATGTTTATAACTTTTAAAATTATTTAACTTTGAAAAAAAAAAAAACAACTATGCCACATTATATGTGATTATAATAAGTTGGTATAATGTAGTAACTTTTTTTCTTCTTACAATCACTGAAACCATTGTGCTTGTCTAAAATTGATCAGTTGTTTAAGTAAAAATAAGAACACTAAGAAATCCCACTGAGACAATCCGAGTCTTCTTTTAGACAAATGGTTATTAGGCAAAAGGATGTGTAGGGAGGAACGAATATCAAAGCATATCATTCTAACTTTAAGCAGATAAGAGTTTGTTGCAATTTCAAGATATTACAACCAGAATGCATTCATTCATGACAGTTATACAAATCTCTCCTCTGCTTTGCAACTGAAACTTACATTGAGATGACATTGATGAATGTGACTGGATTTGCAGTGTATTTTAAATTTTAATCAGAGGAAAAAAAAAAAAAAAAGTTTTGATCCAGTAACCTGTCTCAGCCCTGGAAGCACACAAGTTTAAACTTATTTTTTATGTAGTACTAGTTGATCTTCATTATTTTATTTCTTTGTTTGTTTGGTGTTTTTTGTTTCCTCATTTTTGATTTTTGTTTGTTTCTTTGCTTTCCTTGGGAATTAATGTAAAAAGAAAATTCCGAGCATTATTGCCATTCAGCTGAGCCAACAACTGCCTTCTGGGAAGAAATAAGAGAAAAAGAAAGGCTCTGGAACAAGACAAGCAACACTTGATTAGTGTTTCACTGGTCATCAGTGATGCTTTGGTACCTCTTCTTTATTAAGACTGATACCAGGAATAAAGCAGCTGCAGGATCCAGCAACTCAGTGCAGGACTCAAAGCCAAGTTTAGCACAGAAACACAGACTAAACTGCCTTCAACTCCGAATTGTATCCAGAAGGAAAAGTGATGAGATTACATAGAAATATCTACTTGGATAAACAACAGTAACACTTTCAGATAGCTAAATTTGAAGTCCAATTCTTTGACAACTAAAATCAATGGTGAGGTGGTTGTCTGTCAGATTCATTTTCAGTGCACAACCAGTTATTTAAACACTATGTTCGCATAGTTTATCCTCAGTTCTTTACGAAATGCTTGTTCAGCACAATCTAGAAGTGACTGGGATAAAACCTCAGGTTACCTTATCTATTGGTTGTGTTTGAGCTGTGCTACACTGAGTGGAATAAGCAGTCTCTGGCACAATGCTGTGTTTCCACTGAACAGTCTTCTTCAACTACGGTATAGAACTTCAAATATGGTTCATATTTCTGAGAAGCTCATGCCCAGGCCAACCTAACTTTTAGCTACAGTAGTTTCTAATGCATTATTCAGAAATTCCCTTGTTTATATATAACAGAAATGGTGACATTTCAGTTTGGGTTTAAGTTAATTGCTATCATTACAGAATTCTTAAATACATTGAACCAATGTTTTCAACAGGTGATTAATGTCAATTAATGTCCATTAATGTCAATGCCATTTGATACAAGAGAAAAGCCTAACATTATATATTTATTTGAAAATATTTTTTCCTATTTGTTTCTATTTACCTGCATGTGCAAATAAAGTTCATTTGGGAATAGATATGGACTAGAAATATTGCTAGAGGAAAATGTATTAAAAATGTTGATTAGAATTGTTGATGATCATTCATTTGTATTTCTCCTTAAGCCTTGGTCTTTACACATGTTGAGTGAGATTAAACAACCTTATGTTTTTAACTTTTTTTTTCCTTTGGTCAAAAAGCTGAAAAACTTGGGAAATGTCTCCTATACACAGACATTGAGTAAGTTGTTTGGGTTCATTGTAGAAGTAGTGATTTTTCTTATTCTCTAACAACAGTACAAGAAGATTCCTTTTTCTGAGTCCTTTGGAATTGTTTGTAGCAAAAGAAACATTTCCTTCTAATGGCTTACTGTGAGGTGAATCAGTCAATGAGAAATTTCCCATATGTGGTTAAAATACTGGCTTGAACAAAAATGCAGACAAAAATCTTTTGATTTGATTTATGATCATATAAATTTGAGGAGACTTCAGTCTTCTCCTTCCCCTTAGGCTGATATGTGCAGTAAAGGAATAGACGAATCTCTTTAGTGATAACACTCGTGAGAATTCTTGTGTGCTGAATCAGGACCTTTTTACAGTAGATCTCTCTGACAATAAGTAAAATTGCACCTCTCCTTATCTGCATATCACAGTTGCAAGGATGATCCTTCATCTTTATTCCCTGATTTGTACCTGTGTAGTATCATCTAGGCATTTTGTTTCAGGACTTTTCATGAAATGAAAAATGCTAAACAAACTAAGCTCGTGACACTGTTCTGCTATTCACAAGCTGGTTTCTCCCTTTGTCTTCTATCTAGCAGTAGTTTCACTGCACAACATAAAATCCAAGAGAGACACCAGTTGCAGGAATAACAAAAGATCATTCTGTAGAAAATGTTCAATTAAATAAGATGATTCTAATCAGTAAATTATATCTGTTGTATTTCCTGGGTATCTTTTGTTCTCTACAAATCAATTTTTGAAAAAAGTTGCATCTCTGAAAAGAACACACACTGATTACAAAGTAATTAATCTGGAAAAAAACAGCTCTTATACTAAACTAGAGAAATACATACATAAGCTGCATTTTTTAAATATTAAATTTGTTGTAAATAATCTTTTTTCTTCTAATATTATTTCATATATACCTCTGGAGTCAGCTTAAATTAGAAAGTATCTGATCTTGAAAATCACAGAAGGAAGGTTTTGTGTGGCTCGTGATACAAAATGCTGTTCTTCCTGGAATGTGCTTAATTTAGTGATTAAAAATAAATAAATAAATGAAATAGTGTGTGTATATCTATACATATTTTTTCTTTTTTCTTTTGCTAATTACAATACATTGCATTGAAAAAAATTGTAACAGAAAGAAGACTTACCCAGCAGAGTTAATACACAAGCCAATATTGCTATCAGGGCTCCAGTGCTAAGTCCTGCAGGCAATATGTATGCCTCTGCATTGCATGTCTGAGCAATACCATCTGCATCACAGTCACAGACTCTGATGGTGAGTGTATTAGTGCTACTTAGTGAAGGTGACCCACTGTCCACAATGAATATTGGCAAATAAAAAACAGATTGTTCCTGTCTTCGGAAGCCATTTCTTCTGGTTAATACTGTTGCTGTGTTATCTATATAAAGGAATAAAAAGATAAATGTAAAATACTTGGCCTTTCAAGAATATAAGTCTATAAGAAATACAGCCTTTCTCTCAGAAGACTTTAGAAACGCATTTTTATTATTTCAATGAATTTATATGGATCGTATATTCCTTAATCTGCAGAGGTAGGATTAGCTGAGAATTCATGTTCAACTAAAAAAAAATATTCCTGTTGTCCATGAAAAACTATTTCAAAATTGCAGAGGTCTATTTGTTTTTAGTATGCTCACAGTTCCACAGTCTCAATATACAGCTGAAGATGAGAGTATCGTAAAAGAGAAGAAAAAAAAATCACACTTCAGTAATCAGTTTAAGTATTTATATTCATGTTTCAGGTCTAATTTCCATGGATCTATTTCAATTATTCACAGATATAGAGAGCATGGAATAAGAGAATATATGCATAGGTGAGTAGGTTCTGAACACCAATTAATATATATTTTTTGAAATATAAAAATAACCTCTTGGAGCACAAATACATGTAATTGCATGTATAACAAAGACGTGTTTGTTTTCAGTCTCAGCTGAGAGTCAGCAAGTTGGCTAATATAATCACATGTGCTTCGACGTTGCTGATTTGGGTGACTAAAATGTCCAGGTGTTCCAGAAAATATGTGCATAACTCACTGTGTTCAATACAGGTTGACCGCTCCTGAGAGGTAGGGAGATACATCTCCTAGAAATGTATAGAAAAGGTTGGTCGGTCGGTCTGTCTAGCTACATGTATCATCTATCTATCTGTCTATGTATAGTCAGATTCATTGATAATCTAGTATAGGTATCTTATTGTGTCATCTATTATGACCTATCTGGCAAAAAAATACAAACATTTCCTCATACAGAACCATGTGAAATATATCTAAAGCTAAAACATCAGAAGAGGCAACTGGTTCTGCCTCGTAACTCCATTGATTTTACTGGCATTGCAATGGTCTGTTATTACCCTTTGCAAATTGTAAGTTCTTTGGAAGATGGACTGTCTTTTTATTGAGTACTTTGCAGAACTTGTAACAGCATCAGACTTCTTAGTCTTATTCTAATGCATTTTTATTATTTTGACCACTATTTACAAATTTTAGTTTCAAATTGTATGCTGCTAATATGAAGAAAGTTAAACATGTCAATACTACATGAAGACTAAGGCAATAAATGCCTGTGTGAGAGGTCTTTATTAGTTCCCATGTACTTAGTGACTGTTGTTCAAGGTCTTTCTGTACAAACAGTACACCTTAGTCCACCATATGCTTCTTTTTTCTTATTAATAATGATCGCTTTGTAACTCTGGATAATGCTGATACATAGAATCACAGAATCACAGAATTTCTAGGTTGGAAGAGACCTCAAGATCATCGAGTCCAATCTCTGACCTAACACAGTCCCCACTAAACCGTATCCCTAAGCTCTACATCTAAACGTCTTTCAAAGACTTCTAGGTATGGTGACTCCACCACTTCCCTGGGCAGCCTGTTCCAATGTCTAACAACCCTTTCGGTAAAGAAGTTCTTCCTAAGATCCAACCTAAAACTCCCCTGGCGCAACTTAAGCCCATTCCCCCTCGTCCTGTCACCAGGCACACAGGAGAGCAGACCAACCCTTACCTCACTACAGCCTCCTCTAAGGTACCTGTAAAGAGCAATAAGGTCACCCCTGAGCCTCCTTTTCTCCAGGCTGGTGCACAGAAGAGCAATGCAAGACTAAGATGGTGTCTATTTAGTTCTACTTGCCTCAGCTAACAGCTAAACTGACTGATACATGCTCAGATGCTATACTGTGCAGTGCAACTAATGAGAGCACTAATTAGAAGCATGTTCTCAGATATTTAACTAATAAAAACTTTATGTCAACAGGAGTCTTTTCATAAATGTCTGGGGAAATAATAGTAAGAACTCAGTGTAAATGCTTTTGTTTTCAAAATCATTCCTCTGTAGGTAGTATACTTATTGAAACGGTGCATAAAACAAAACAAAACAAAATAAAAACAACAAAAAATAAGAAAAACAAAAACAAAAACAAACAAACAAAAAACTTGTGCACGCATTTTTTTTTGCCCTGAGTTGAATTAATAAAATATTGATTCATGGACATTTTTCAGTTATTGCCCCAAAGTATAATCTATTTTGGATTAAAACAAAATAAAACAAAAATATAAATACAAGGGAAAAATGTGAAAAGACTGCCTTCTGGAAAAAAATACAATAAGAAAGAAGCTACTCTGTTTGGCTCAAGACTTTAAATGATTCAGACAGCAGCTTTATTCCCTTGACAGACAATCTATAAAAATACTTTTGAAGCTGATTGCACTTTAATTTATGTCCTTACCAGTGTTTATGTAGGTCATTATCAGCATGATATATTCAAAATGAAAGGTGTTGGTTGTGAATATTTACCCCTCCCCCCCAAAAAAAAAGCAAAAAAAAAAACCAAGTTATCTACCTTTGTTGTCCTGAAGTGTAAAATTGTGGTTATTTGCTGCCTCTGCTGTTAAACTGAAATAGAACTGATGGCCATTTGGCGGGTCATCTTTATCAATTGCACTGATTTTCTGTATGACCTGTAACGAAATACACTGAGGTTTCGTTATATGAAATGTGAAGAAGCACAAATACATGCACATTACATAACTCCTCTGTTACATATCAAAGTATCAACCCTCTCATGAGTCCTGCTTATATTGTGTTTTGTTTTGTTTTGTTTTGTTTTTTTAATTTTCTAAACTCCTATGCATGTAGAGATACTATTACATGTATAATGTGACTCTTTTCCTTACTTTCCCTGTATCTTTATTTACCTGTATTTACCAAAATTTACTTAATTTACTTTATTTACCAAAAGCAATTCTCTGCAGTGCTTATGAGAGAGTTAGGTCCTGTCATGCACTGGTATTTGAAGTATAAATTGCACAGCAGTGGAAGAATCATATATTCCAGATGCCTATAACATGGCCCTCTTATAGTTAGTTACCTGTTGCTGTGATCAGTGTTGAGCTGTAATCTTTTGCAAAGGATTATGTTTACGAGCATCCAGTTGAAAAGGAAAAAGCCAAGTCCTAAATATATTAATATATTCCTTTTTTTTTTTTAATATATATATTTTGTAAAATTCAGTCAAAACTTGTCTCTAAAGGAAAGATTTCAAAATTGCTTACAATTCATAAAGGAATGAATAGTAGAGGTAACAGTTCTGACTGAATCACAGGGACAAGAAACAAGTATTCCAATAAGAACACTCTTATTCTATTCCTGTGCTTCTCATGAATGCAAGATAACAATAGTGTTTTCTGTTGAAGAGTTCAGTTCTGCTGTACTTTTGAAATATATAATAGACAACATCTCCCACAGAAAGGAAAATATTCTGGGAGAAGGCCCGAAAGTGCAAAGCCTCCCAGGGACTATGTGGGATCTATATGTATGAGACATCTACTACTTTTCTGGGAGAGAGAAGAGAGAATTAGAAAACATATATTTCCTTAGGCCTTAAATACCAAATTGGAAAAGCTAAAATATGACAGACACCAAAGATAACCAATACCAGATGCTGTTAGTTAAGTCTAGGACTGTTTGTAAATCATGTTGGGAGTTAAAAACAGTTTGGTAGGAATATGTTTTGTGAAATTCTGACCTATATTTCCTAAGGGAAATAAAAGTATGTGCTCATTTTAGGAATGGTATAGTTTCAGAATAAACTCCATGTTAAGATTTCCCACTTCCCAGTAAAATTAGGAGGAAGTATATATTCTTAATGTTACTCACATTTTGGTGAGCTTAAAAATGTGTCAGTTATGTTGTAAGGGAACCTACTTGTGTAGGTTTTAAGTTAGTTTGAGAAAATTTGGAGCCTTTTAACCCTACCTCGAACACATTATTTTTATATCTGCATCTTTTTCTTCAAAAGTAGGGTGGATATGTTAGGAGTTGAGTAAAATTTGCTTGTGCTGCACATCAAAACATTGTTTTTACTCTCATAAACAGATTATATTTTATCTTAAAGCTGTCAGGCTTCTGAACTGAATGACTACCTATCTGATAAAAGTAAATATTTAAAAAGTATAAAGCCATACCTGTCCAGGTTGAGCATTTTCACAGACAGTTGTCTCATACTCCATGGCAAACTCAGGGGCATTGTCATTGATGTCAAGGATGGTGATGGCTACATATCCTCTCCCAATCTGTGCTGGATTCTCTGAGAAGAAGCCAACAATACAATGAAATAGAGCTCCTTGAGAGTTATGCTTTGGGTCAGTATGTTTTCCATTTGCAATTTTCTTTTGCATATGCTTGTCAAATCAATTACAATCCCTTCTAGAAAGACAAAGGAAGCTCTTGGTTTGATCTTTTGGACAAAAAGAAAACAATGTTTGTGTTTTCCAACAGCATAAATGTAATTGAGGTTTTACTTTCAGGGATAAGCTGAAAATCTAACTCACTAATAAAAACATTAATTTACATCATATGGAAAGATAAGAGCACAGTGATGTAGAACCATCACCCAGGGTGCACAGTGAACCAAAACAACACTATTCAAACTAGGAATAGCCCAGATATCATGGATGAAATAATATGTTGCAACTCTAACTGATCAGGCTATTAAGAAGTTAAAAAAAAAAAGAGGTGTATTTCCAAGCAAAACTGAAGTGGAATCATATTCTCAAACTGATGTACATCTCTAGCTAAAATACAAGTCTGTGAAAGACCTAATGTCATAATTTAATCTCAAACAGTAGATAGTTGGTGGACTAAACATAATGGACATAAGTGTCTACTACACCTATTTTGCAAGATAACACTTCTGGTTTGGAGCAAGGAACAGAAACATCGTAGGTGGTGACATGAGTGAGATTGCAGGGCAGAAAGAAAAACTGCACAAACATTAAAAGATATATCTATTTCAAACAATATACTGCAAACAAATTTTATAAAATATTTTATGTTTTATTAAATATTAGCAGTTTTTAAAGAAATACCCTGCTGAAGTGCCTCTACACCAACACACACTGCATGGAAATCAAATAAGAGGAATTGGAAACCATAGCTTAATTAGACAAATATTACCTGATTGCTGTCATGGAAATGTGGTGCAATGGATCACATAATTGGAAAACTGGAATGGAGGGATACAAACTCTTCAGAAGCCATAAACAGGGAAGGAAGGGAGGGGGTGTTCCCCTCTACATTAGGGAAGGGATTGATCATGAAGAGATGCCTCTGAGAAACAGCCACAGACAGGCTGAGAGCTTGCAGGTGAGAGTTAAGGACCATACCAATAAAGGACATCTTGTGGTTGGGGTTTACTACAGACCACCCTTTCAAGGGAAGCCTGTGGATGAGGCATTCTTGCTTCAACTATAAGAACCATCACGCTCGTGTACTCTCATCCTGATGGGGGACTTCAACCACCCAAATGTCTACTGAGAAAACTACACAGAAGGCTGTGAGCAATACAAGAGATTCCTAGAGCATGTTGAGGATAACTTTCTGGTATTAGAAAAATCAACGAGAGGAGAATTATTGCTGGACTTGGTGTTCAGCAATGCAGAGGAGCTGGGTCCTGCACCTGGGACAGGGCAACCCAGTCTGTCATCACTCAGTCTGTACCTCTGTATACGTACAGACTGAGTGATAAGATGCTGGAGAGTAACCCCATGGAGAGGGATCTGGGGTTTGTGGTTGACAGCAAGTTGAATATGAACCAGCAGTGTGTCCTGGCAGCCAGGAGGGCCAACCGTATCCTGGGGTGCATCAAGCACAGCATTGCTAGTTGGTCAAGAGAAGTGATTGTCTCACTCTGCACTGGAGCAGCCTCACCTCGAGTACTGTGTGCAGTTTTGGGCACCGCAGTACAAAAAGGATGAAAAACTGTTGGAGAGTGTCCAGAGAAAGGCTACAAAGATGGTGAAGGGCCTAGAGGGGAAGACGTAAGAGGTGCAGCTGAGGTCACCTGGCCTGTTCAGCCTGGAAAAGAGGAGGCTGAGGGGAGACCTCATTGCGGTCTACAGCTTCCTCATGAGGTGGAGTGGAGGGGCAGGCACCTATGTATTCTCTTTAGTCACCAGTGATAGGACCCGCGGGAATGGTGTCAAGCTGAGGCAGTGTTTAGGCTAGACATCAGGAAGAGGTTTTTCACTGAGAGGGTTGTGGCATACTGGAACAGGCTCCCCAGTGAAGCGGTCACTGCACCAAGCCTGTTGGAGTTTAAGAAGCGTTTGGACTGTGCACTTAGTCCCATGGTCTGAAATTTTGGGTAGACCTGTGTGGTGCCAGGAGTTGAACTCAATGATCCTTGTGGGTCCCTTCCAACTCGGGATATTCTATGATTCTGTGATTAAAGAGGTCAAGACTGGAGGCAGTCTGGGATGCACTGACAATATCCTAGTTGAGTTTGTGATCTCGAGGAGTACAGGCCTGGCAAGGAGCAAAGTCAGGACCCTGAACTTCTGAATCAGCAAATTTCAAGCTATTTAAAGACCTAATAGCTGTGATCCCCTGGAACACCATCCTTAGGGACAAAGGAGCTAAGCAGAGCTGGCAGCTTTTTAAGGATGTTTTCCTTAAAGTGCAACTCTCCATCCCTCTGAATAAAAGCAGGCAGGGAGGGCAGACAACTGGGATGGCTAAGCGAGGACCTGTTGGTCAAACTGAGGTCTAAGAAGGAAATGCACACACAGTGGAAGCAGGGACACATGGCATGGAAATAGTATAGGGATGCAGTCCGGATATGCAGGGATGGGACAAGGAAAGCCAAGGCATAGATGGAACTGAGCTTGGCAAGGGGTGCAAAAAATAACAGGAAGAGATTCTAAAATTACATTGCTCGGAAAAGAAAGGCCAAGGAATTTGTACCCCCTCTGATGAATGAGAAGGGTGAAATGATAATAACAGACATGGAGAAGGCAGAGGTACTCAACAACTTCTTTGCCTCAGTCTTCACTGCCAGTCAGGCTTGCCAAGTATTTTGCTTCCCTGCACCCATAGATGGAGGCTGTGGGAGTAAAGTCTCACCCACTGTAAGTGAACAGCAAGTTCGAGACCACCTGATGAAACTGAACACCTACAAGTCTATGGGGCCTGATGACATGTATTCCAGGGTCCTGGGGGAAATGGATGATGTAGTTGCCAAGACTCTCTCCATCATATTTGAAAAGTCCTGGCAGTTGGGCAAAGACCCAGTGACTGTGAAAAGAGAAACATCACTCCCATTTTTAAAAGGGTAGAATGGAATACCAGCTTAATCTCTGTGCCAGGCAAGATCATGGAAAACATCCTCGTGGAAGTAATGTCAAAGCACATGCAAGGCATGCAAGACAAAGAGGTAATCCAAGACAGCCAGCATGGCTTCACCAAGGGTGAATTGTGCCTGACCAATCTGATGGCCGTCTATGATGGAGTGACTGCATCAGTTGACAAACGAAGAGCTACTGATATCATCTACCTGGACTTCTGTAAGGCCTTTGACACAGTCCCACGTGACAACCTTGCCTCCAAATTGGAAAGATATTGATTTGATGGGTGGACCATTCAGTGGATAAGGAGTTAGTTTGAAGGCTCCTCCCAGAGAGTGGTGGTCAATGGCTCTATGTCCAAGTGGAGGCCAGAGATGAGTTGTGTGCCACTGGGGCCTGTCCTAGAATCGGTACTGTTCAGTATCTTTATCAGTGACATAGTGAGATTGAGTGCACCCTCAGCAAGTTTGCAGATGACCCCAAACTGAGTGGTGCAGTTGATACACCAGAAGGAAGGGATGCCGTCAAAAGGGACCTGGACGAGCTTGAGGATTAGATCCACGTGAACCTAATGAGGTTCAGCAAGTCAAAGTGCAAGGTGCTGCTCTGGGTCTGGACAATCCTGGACATGTGTATAGAACTCACTGAGAGCAGCCCTGCAGAAAAGGACTTGGGGGTACTGGCAGAAGCTCATCATGGGCCACCAGTGTGTACTTGCAGCCCAGAAGGCCAACTGCATCCTGGGCTGCATCAACAGAGGAGTAGCCAGCAGGTCGAGGGAGTGTGGTGGTTTTACCGTGCTGGGCAGCTAAACCCCACAACCGTTCTCTCACTCCCCCTCCTTTAGATGAGGAGGGGGAGAAGTAAAGCAAAGAACAACTCGCAGGTTGAGATAAGGATAATTTAATTAAAAGGAAATAATAATAACAATTAAATAAAGACTACCATGAATTAAACAATTTAACTAAGGGGAAATAAAAAGGGAAAGGGGAAAAGGGAGGGGAAAAGAAAAAATAAAAAGAAGGGAGGAAAACAAACAAACAAAATAAATGAAGGCTATATGGAAGTGCAGAGGAAAGAAATTACTCTCTACTTCCCACAAATGAGTGATGATTGACCACGTCCTTGAAGCAAGGCCTCAACACACGCAGCCAGTGTTTGAGAGGAGGACCGACGTTTTCCCAATGAGAGCCCACCCCTCCCCTCTTCTTCCTGTTTCCACCTTTTATTGCTGAGTGTGCCATCACATGGTATGGAATATCCCTTTGATTGGTTTAGGTCAGCTGCCCTGGTGATGTTTCTCTCCTCACTTTTTGCCCACCCCCTAGGAGGGTTAGAGAGAGGCCTGATGCTGTGCCACTGCTGCTCAGCAGTAGACACAACACTGGTGTGATAACACTGCTGTTCCAGCTACAAGTACAGAGTACGGCACTGTATGGGCTGCTGCTGGGAAAGTTAACATTCCAGCCAGACCCAGTACAGGGAGGTGATTGTTTCCCTCTACTCTGCCCTCAGGAAGCCCCACTTGGAGTCTGGAGCCCCCAGCATGAGGAGGATGTTGATCTGTTAGAACAGGTCCAGAGGAGGGCCATGAGGATGATCAGAGGGCTGGAGCACCTCTCCTATGAAGAAAGGGTGAGAGAGCTGGGGCTGTTCTGCCTACAGAAGAGAAGGCTCTGGGGTGACTTCATTGCAGCTTTTCAGTACTTAAAAGAGTCTTACATAAAAAAGATGGAGAGTGACTTTGCTCAATCAGATAATGATAGAACGGGGGGAAAAGTTTTAAACTAAAAGAGTAGAGATTTAGATTAGAGATCTAGACTCAGAGGGTGATGAGGCACTGGAACAAGTTGGCCAGAGAAGTTGTGGATGCCCCATCCCTGAAGGTTTTTAAGACCAGGTTGGATGGGGCCCTGGGCAACCTGATTTAGTGAGTAGCATCCTTGCCTATGGTAGTTCACAATGTCTTTTTTTTTTTTTTTTTTTTTATCTGGAAAAGGTGTGAGAAGATGTGAGAGAAAGAACCCCTGCAGACACCAAGGTCAGTGAAGAAGGAGGAGGAGGAGATTCTCCAGGCTCTGGAGCAGAGATTCCCCTGCAGACCATGGAGAAGATCATGATGAAGCATGATGTCCCCCTGCAGCCCATGGAGAACTCCACACTGCAGTGGGTGCCCTGGTGGAAGCTGTAACCTGTGGAGAGGAACTAACACAGGAGCAGTTTTTCTGGCAGTAACTGTGGCCCTTGGGGGACCTGTGGTGAAGCAGTCTACTCCTGATGGCCTGCACTCCATGGTATGAACCCATGTTGGAGCAGTTCTTGAAGAACCACATTTCACAGAATGTATTCAGAGCTGAACAAGTTTAGGTTTAAATTTTCATACAGAATTATTGTACGTACCTGAAGAGTTTGATTCTTTATCCTTTTTCAACTTACACCATAAAAAAATATTGTTTACTAAATATCCTCTACCATCTTACTTGAGATTCAGGAAAGTAAAATAACATAGGTATTGACATGTCCTTTACTTCATCCTTTTTAAGAGTGTTGTGATTGATGAACAGAAATCAACCTGGGTGTCATCACTAAGAGGAGTTAACTGCTGTCCTCTATTTCGTATCATTTTTGCTCTAATTATACTTAGTCTGAGACTCCTGACATTTTCAGCTTCTTTTGTGCTTGCTTTTCTAAAGTCAAAAAAATACATGAAGTGTGAGGCAAAAGAAAGTGTAAATGCTTAATCTGTTGTATTTCTGTATTTATATCACATACATGTCTTTTACATTGAGTAAGAAGAATTATCTGCCATGTTTTGAAACATTGTCATATTTTCACTTTGTGCAGCTTATCCCAACTAAACCTGAACTTTTATAAATAAACAACTAATAAAATCTTTAAATTGTTACTTACGACTCTCCATAGCCAAGACTGTGATATTATGAACAGCATTCGTTTCCCTGTCCAAAGACTTAGCAGTTGTAATGACTCCACTGTTGGCATCAATATTGAAATACCTCTCAAGGTCTGTGTTTCGATCTATTGAGTACCTAGGTGAAGAATGAATGAAAACTTTTGATTTATGTTCAATTAAAGCTTGTAGAAATGTTTCATTGATTTCTCATTAGAGAGAAAGTGTTTCCATTGTTTCCCCATTTGGGGATTGGTTTTGTCCAGTTTCTCTAGGTTATTAGCAGAAGGAAAGCTGTAAGCAAAGGCAAGACCACACAGGCAGTGACCTATGCTGACAGTGTCAGGCTCCATTACCACAGTGACCTGTTAAGCAAGATTATAGGCTTTCCCCTCTCTTTTCTATCACCCTCTCCATTGTAAAGCAGCTATTCATTTACTTATGGAATAGCATCCTACTGAGCCCAAGCTAACAAGAAGAAGAGTTGGAAGTTTGCTGTGTGGCTGTACCAGTAAGGCATGGATCCCATGGGGGCTGACAGCCTGAGCACGGTTTTCTATCAACAGCAATAGAGCCCCTGAGTCACCCAGAGCTGCCAGGGCGGGGAAAAGAAAAGAAAGATAATGTAGAGTAAGTCAAGGGATTGCGTGTCATCACCTTCAGCTCCCAGTGCTTAACTGTCATTTGACAAACACAGGCTTATGCTCTAGACTCTTTGTCTTAGCATATCTTTTGCCTCCAAACTTGTTTTAGGAAGGGAGAACTAGCTCCTTAGCAAATAGAAAATTGCATAAGTGAAAAGGTCAGACTTCCTGTGGGTATTTTGCTTATATCCCTTTTGAGAGAAAGGGATAGTTGATTAGGCAGTGTTAGATTTAAAACTATAGTATTCTTGATATTTGGCTTAATATTGGGTCAGATTCTTGCAGTGTCATTTAGATCATTTAGATCAAGTATTTCAGAGCACTTCCCTACACTCAAAATGAATTAAAATGTCTGAGACCAAGTTTGATCATTACAATTACTGTCACACTGATGATATATTAGATTATTGATATAGCGTTAATCAAAACCTTTGAACAATGTGGAAGGAAAGAATAATGGAAGATAGTGCAAAGACAGGACTTCCCAGACATAATGATATGACAGCACTATTTGCTTGTTCTGTGTTGTAATATACTAGCTTCTACTCTGCTGTATTGTGATTATATCTAACCCTCCTGGCTGCAAAATGTCTAGAGTAGAGACTTGTTATGCATTAAGAATTGCTTTACTGCATTATCTCACAGTAAGAGAAAGGCATAAGGAGTCATAAAGACAACAGTAATAGAAGTTTTCATGGATTTAAACTCTCCCTCTTTCACTTTTCTTCTTCTTTTCTAAGTAAACAGTAGTTTTTGTTTGTTTGTTTGTTGTTTTTGTTGTTGTTGTTGTTTGTTTGTTTGTTTGTTTGTTTGTTTTCCCCCTCCCTTGTTTTGTTTAGTTTTGATAAGGTTCCCCTGGGGAATATGCCTGTTTCCTCTGCTATGTAATCAATCATGTCATGTTCAGTAGTTTTGATTCAATCTCTTGCCAGCCTTTACATTTCCTAATTATTAACACTGTTACTACATAACTTGAAAA
Organism: Anas platyrhynchos; assembly: GCF_047663525.1. Taxonomy (NCBI): domain Eukaryota; kingdom Metazoa; phylum Chordata; class Aves; order Anseriformes; family Anatidae; genus Anas; species Anas platyrhynchos. Next base: position 56,742,788 of record NC_092588.1, on the reverse strand, counting down.
TCCAAAGGACTTTCTTAAAAACATAGTAAGAAAGAGAGAAAAGGGGAAAGTAAAAGAACAGAGAGGGAGAGAGAAGTGAGAAAGAGGCTAACAATGAAAAAGAATGCACAAAAACAATAAAAGAAAACAATAAAAAGGACAGAAGGAAAGAAAGGAAGGAAGGAAGGAAGGAAGGAAGGAAGGAAGGAAGGAAGGAAGGAAGGAAGGAAGGAAGGAAGGAAGGAAGGAAGGAAGGAAGGAAGGAAGGAAGGAAGGAAGGGAGAATGCAAGAGAACAAGCTATGTAAATTAGACAACATATTGTAGTGAAAGAAGAAAAAGTAGTTTTTATGCATAGGACCCAAGCAGTTATCTTTAACTTTTATTTACAACTACTGTATCCATGTTGAAATTCTGAAAAACTATTTTAAGCACTCCTAATCCTTTAATTCCTTGTGGCCATTAATACTTGAAAATCTTTGAGCTGCAGGAGTTTTAAATCCTTTATTTAAGGTAGTTCAAACACCAATAGTTCTCAGGTCCATATAAAATAACTTCATTTTCTTTTTGTTTATTTCTTTCTTTATTTTAATTATATTAGTATTTTAATTATTTTAGTATTGTCAAGACATGGTTTTAAGTTTGTCTGATCTTGCAATTGCTACACTTTCAGAATTGTAACAAACCAAAAATTTTAATCTATCAATATAATCCAATGTTTGGAATATGGAGCACTTATTTATAGATTAATAATTTAAAGTTCTTAAGTAGATCATGAAAATTATTATGCTTTAATCTTCCTTAACACATTCCATTTTTATGCATCTGGTCTGTGATTTACATCACAGCAGATGCAGGACATCTTTAAATTATATAGTTTGTCAGTAGCCCTGACAACATATATAGTAGGTTCACAAGCATAGAGATAAACTTTCACTATTTCTTATTTTCATCTCCTTCAAATTCCAGACAACTTTGAAGCCGAAGAAATCTAGATGTCTGTTAAGCTTGTGATATAGTATTTTTTTTGATGTTGAAATTCTAAAAAATAACCAAAACTTGGCCAATAAATTCATCCTTACACAGGAGTCAAAAGCATAGAGAGCATAGACTTAATTTATGGAACTGGATTTAATCCTACTCTAAATGGTTCTGCTAAACCAGATATTATACACCAGATGCTAACATCAGTGCCAGAAAACACTGCCACTGTAAAGAAAGAGCTCAGCAAAGATAAATTTCACAAGTGAATCCCTGCCAACCAATCCATCTAGGACTTGTTTATACATGATAGGAAGCAGCTATTTTGAATCTGCTGCAAATATATACTTGTATCACCTCTAGGAGTGAAACATATGCTTTATTTTTACAACTGAAATTGCTGCTTCAGAAATTACAGAGCTACAGTAGACTCACGAGTTCATATTCAATACATGAATGTAAAAAGTTAGCATCTCAAAAAAGGTGACATCTAAATGAGTTCTGTATCTGTGAAGTCTTTTTCTATGTATGCTCTAGATGAACAATAACAACAACTGAACCTTAGTACTAACATTTAACTGTATTATTGTCCTACTCCTGAAGATGTTTAAGTTCTCAGAATTCCCCTGAAGTCATGGGCTCCAGACCCTTCGCATTTTTTTTTAATTATTTTTTAGCTATTAGAATTACTATTCTGCATAACAAAACTAACAAATAATTCAGTGTTTAAATTAGTGTTTTAATTTAGGTGATGTGTCTTTTTCTCTGAACTTTTTCTCCCTAAATACAGACAAACATAATATCAATATATATTCTTTTGTTGTTGTTTTCTACAGGTTCCCTACGTTCTTGCACATTATATTATAGAAGATATTTATTTTTTTTTCACACAAGACAAAGGAAGAAGACCTTGAGAATTTTTATGTTTCTCTAGTGTTCATATCTCTTCCCTTTCAAACGGAAGATATTTGGCTGCAGCAGAACTTACAAAAGCCAAAAGAGCCTTTAACCATCCTGGCAAATACAGGAGGTCATGTCCTATCCATTTCTTTCACATAAAGAGTTTGTAGCAATACATTTTCTCTGTGGGACATCAATTCTGGTTTACCATGTCAAAGAGTCCTATTACTTGCTTGCACATACTGCACACACAAAATGGAGAGAGAGAGAAAGAGATTTTCATCCTGATTGTTAAACAGAACATAATTTGTTATAGAAATGTTATAAAAAGATATATAGATTTGTTATAGATATGGATTCTTTCTAAATTTACAAATAAATTAATATGTATAATAAGGATTATTTTTGCTTTGTAATTCTGAAATTCTAACTTTCCTTATTTATTTATTTATTTACTTAGTTATTTTACAGACGTAAATATTTTTCAAAGGTTCTGCAGTTTATGAGTATAAAATTTAAAATATGCAAAGTCTTAGAATATTTCATTCTCCCTCTGTAAGTGCAAAGAAACAAAACAAACAAACAAACAAAAAATCTAATTGCTTTCAGTGCAAAAAATCTTCCATCACAAAACAAGCGCTTAAAAAAAAAAAAAGTTAAAAAAATAAACAATTAAGAAGTCTTACAAATTGTATCACAGGAGGTTTGGATTGGATATTGGGAAGAATTCCTTCATGGACAGGGTGATCAAGCATTGGAAGGGGCTGCCCAGGGAAGTGGTGAAGTTCCCATCCCTGGAGGTATTTAAAAGACAGGTGGACATGGCCCTAAGGGACATGGTTTAGTAGGATTTAGTAGGATTTAGTAGGATTTAGTAGGATTCAGTAGGTCAGGTTGATGGTTGGACTTGGAGATCTTGAAAGTCTATTCCAACCTAGATGATTCTATGACTCTAATTACCTGACAGGACTATTTGAGGCATCTGGATCATGGGCTGCTACAGTTCCAATGATAGTGCCAACCTTTGCTGCTTCAGACACCACCATGGAGTACAAACGTGAAGTAAACATAGGCGGCTCATCAACATCTTCTACAATTATCTTCACTGTTGTCATGTCATTGAAGGGTCCAAGACTCAGGAAGCGAGGGTCAACATGCATATTGGCTGCTTCTATCCTCAGGGTATAGCTTGTTTTAGCTTCAAAATCCAGCTCCTATACAGGTAAAATTATTTGGAAATTTTATTACCCAATAATATTATAGCAAAAATATACTCACTCACAACACTCAGTGAGTATAAAATGAGATTTTCCATTTGTATTCAAGCAATACTTTTGATTGGCAAAACATAGTTGATGTCTCTTTTTTCGGCTTTCTCAAAACACTGGCTTTGTAGTGTCTTGCTCAGTCTGATCTGACATAGCTTGAATGACTACTGTAAAATGATGAGATAATAAAGTCATTTTTCATCAGTGTATTAGTATTTTTAAGAAAATCTATAATTGCCTAAACATGTTTGATTTTGTAGAAATACGAGTGGGATTTTCAAGAATACTCTTAATTCCACTATAATTATTCCTAGCAAGCATTTCCCAATAATTTAATGGGAAGGACAGTTCTGAAAATTCTGCCCTGTGAATTAAATTATTAACTCAGAATTCTCTGAGTTAATACCAAAACTTTGTGTGCCATCTTTGGGAACCAAATTCTCTTTCATTACTTCATTTCTGTGAATGAATTCTCTTTATTTGTATTTTTCTAAGGTAATATCAGGTACAATGTGCCATATAACCCAGACATGATAAATCTATATAATATTCACTAGTGAAAACACCTCTTTCAGAAAACTATGGTTTTGTTTTGCTTTGTTTTGTTTTTGCATAACATTGGCACTATAAACTATTACTCCCAAGTTCTTATAAGTTTGTGGAGAAAATATGTCAATCAATTCCATGACATTGCTTATATGACAATATTTTGTATTTAGATACAGCCTGGAGATTCATTTGTTTTATCTGTTAAACATATTTTTTTTTTTCATCTTCATTCCAATTTAATTTTCTTTGATTAAAGTAGAATTCCCTTTAGAATTAATACTGCTTTAGAGTTAAAAAAATAGCCCCCGGAACTCACGGTATATCTGTGATCTGGATAACGGTAACATTAAAAAAAATGTTTTGGAAGCAAAAAGTTTTTTTACCTCACAGGTAATTATTGAAGGAAAACATCATATTAATATTAGAACTATTTACCCCACTTCTACAGTCTTAGTCTGTCAGTTTGCACCAAATGCCTGGCTAATTATTTCTTTGCAATTCCAAGTTTAAACATTAAGAACAACAGACCCAACTATTTCTAAAACTGCAGTCTAATTACTCAACTGTCTTTTCAAACTATGTTTCCAAGTGTACAAAACAGATTTTAGAAGTGTTTCTGCAGTTTTGATCCTGAGCAAATCATAAGTATCCGAAATGAGCCTGCAAAATAATCTGAGAGTATCCACAAAACATTCCTGTATTCACTCAGAGGAGGAGCAGGGTGAAATACACATCTATTGACCTACAAATACAAGAATATAAGTTGTCCATAGAGTTACAGTAAAATAAATCCCAAATGAGCATCTTAAAGTCAGTGATTAAGCTGACATTACACTACATCTGTAAACAGCCTGGATTTAAAAATGAAAAATGATTGCAACATATCACATTTGGAAACGTACTGAACTTTTGTAATATCTATGTGGCAACAAAAGGCTTTTCTGAACAGGAATGCTTATGATCCTCAAGATATGCAAGCACTTACTTCCTGCATTGAATCAGAGATGAAGTATCCATAGTTCTCCAAAAAGGGTTATGCCATAAAAGAAGGGTCTGGATACTGGTCAATACTCTATATACAACTGGTCAGTGTTTACTACTAAAGGTTGTTGATATTGTTTTGAATCTTAATCTTTGTTTTACATTTCAATACAAAATATGTCCTATGGAACACACCTTAAAGGCATAATGCAAATGTACTGTGATATTAGAATGATAAAAAAATTCTCAGAAAGTATACTCTATGATGATAAAAATGAAGCAATGGATATAACCAGATAAGTGGAGAGGTTAAGGAGAAGAAAACCAAATGCAAATATGTTAATACTCTTCTCACTTTCAAGTGGAAACATTGTTTGAACTAAACAAACGATAACCTGAAGAACTTCACAGACAAAACACTGAGATTTGATGAATAATAATAATAATAATTAAAAGCCTTATATATATAAAAAACTATATATTTTTTGTTACAATGAACAAAAATATATGTCCAACTTCTGTACATCTCTTACATTGCAGGCAAAAAATAATCTATGCTGACTTAATTTTTATTAGAAACTAGTGTTTTCAAGTGAAATAGAACAGTATTATATATAATATAACAATATTATACAGTACTCCTGATTCTGCTTATTTTATTATTCAATTGAAATTGAAATGTGATATCACATGCCATTTATTATTAATCTGCCCTAGATGCTTCAAATAACATTGTATAACTGAATTACACTATAAAAAAGTTGAACCTGTGGTCTGCTGCATGAATATTCTAAACTTGGATGTGTTTTCTATTGAATAAAAAGGATGAATTATTAGTGTTAATTTCTGTTAACACAAAACTAAGGAGTACCCAACACACGGTAAATTATGAGGCAAAATAAGTCAAATAGTGATGTTTCCACTTAATTCTTCTTACATATATTATGTTTTGTGACTCCAAAACAACAATTTAGTACTGCATAGCTAGACTGTGTTTCTTTTATTTTCTTTCCTTTTTTTTTTTTTAATTTTATTTTATTTTCACATTTCCCTTCTAACTTTAAAATTGCATAGGGTGAAGAAGGGAAGGCCACTTTGTTTTCATTAATCAGTAATATCTGTTGAAATTGGATGATACAGAAATTTTTAATCAAACATGAAAATCTTGGCAGATACAGACAAGATACTTTCTAATGACATGCGAATGTCAACACCAAAGTCATCCTAAGGAAAAAAAAAAAAAGTTTGTGAAAATTTTGAATTAATGCAAAATGTGCGTAGAGCAAATTATATAAAATGTATTTTTACAGTCTAAGACCAATAGTGAAATAATAATTTAAATGAAAATTTTGCAGACTTCATATTTGAGGTCTCCATATTGATTTTTAAAAGACTAAATTAGAGCCTTTGTTTTTAATTAAAAGTCATAAAACCATTTGTTTTCCATGTGAATTCTTACCACAAAGCTTACATACTCTAAGATCATCATATTTCATTCTTTAATATAGAAAGATATAATCTTTTATTTGACTAGAGTACAGGAGTGTTAGACTGGTAGGGAATACACATTCAGTAGAAAGGCTTTTTTTCACTGAGAAGGATGGAAAACTAATGACAGTGGAGATGCATATTTTTAACAGGTTTGTTTCACCTTCTCTAACTTAGCCACATACATCTGAGAAAATTGCGATATGCTGCTTCCTGTGAGTGAAGATTCTTTTAGGGAAGGAGTCAGCTGGTCTACTTATGAATGTTTTTCACCAGCCAGTAAAAAGAGTGTCTCAAGAACTGGAAGATATAAACATTTGCTTCCAGTAATGAATCCTGCCCGAGGATTCCCTCAGATATTCTCTGGAACCCAAAGCTGCTAGTAGTTTACAAAAGCTCTAAGGTTCTCTGTTCATACAAGACAAACAAACAAAAAATATATAAATCTAATGTATGCATATATATGGTGGGGAACAGTTGGTGTTTAGAAGAGGAAGAGAATGGATGGGCAAGGCAGGGGTTGCATCATCAAATGGTGTAGAGTTATAAAAGGGCAGTACTGTTGTCTGTTTCTTAGTTCTTTGCAGCAGAGTCTGTTTGCTGTTGGGTTTGACAATGACTACAAAAGCTAAAGTCATCAATCTCAATCTCTTCCTATAAGATACACATACCTAGATCCTATGATGAGTAAACAGGTATCAATATTTAATGAAGAATATAATCTGGGAAAATAAACAAAATCTCTAAAATATTGTTAGCATGCAAATGTTCTTGACCTACAGGAAATGTTTAGACATTCCGTATAAAATATAATGAAGATATTACATACTACAGACACTAACAGAAGACTGAAAAAGTAAACTGAAAAGATCTCCTTTTTTTCTCTCCTTATCTAATTATCACTGATACTTGTTATATAGTGAGCATTTTTTAACTGGCCTGTGAATCATATCTTCATTATTTCCTGCCATAACAAAAGCACAGATTACAATAACAGAATAGCAAGTCAGCAGCTTACAAATCACTACATCAACGTTGAAGGTTAAAAGGAAAATATATACTTCAGTTCTTCAGTACAGTGAATAGAGCTTGACAGCTTCATTAATATCTGTGTATTAGTGTTATCTGATTAGATCTTGTGCAGGATCATTCATCATTCTCTCCTTTTGGGGCTCTCATGTTTACTTTCTGTCTTTTTTTTTTTTTTTTTTTTTTTTTTTTTAAGGGTGAGAATTTTGTCCTGTCTGAATGAAATTACAAAACAAGTCATCTATATCACAGAGACTGGATATGAAGTTATCTTTCACAGAAAGCCTATTTTAGAAATGTTCATTTTTTACTGTATGGTAACTTTGTAATAATGTACCTTACAGAGGTGAAAATCCCATTTTTAAGCCCAATTGAGTTTTTTTTTTGTTTTGTTTTGTTTTGTTTTTATTGAAAACTGCATTACATCAAACAAATGAACATTTTGTCTCAAAGGAACCATGGAAGGCTCAAGGTGTTACATTGTAAACTCTGATATGGAATTGAAAGCAAATTTTCTAGCTGAAAAAGAAATGTTAACACTAACAGAAAGATAGCTTTTCACTCAAAGGCTTACACATAAAACATCCATATTTATAATTGCAAGTATTACTCTTAGAATGAGATCAGGTTTTAGAATAGTATCTTAGTGTTTGTTTGTTTGTTTGTTTTTGTTTTTTTTTATGCGTACATACTTTGCAACTTCTTTTCACACTTCTTCATATAACATTCAAAGTGTTTGATGATATTGGTGGTCAGGCTGTGTATTGGGGGGAGAAATTAAGACAATGTGAGCAATAACTGTGTAGCGGAAAATCTTGATGCTGGTCACTTGCTACAGTAAGACATGACAACCCTCTACAGAGTCTTCAGACATTATTTTTATTATTATTTTTTTAAATCGAGTCTGCTAAAATTTCTCCCTAGGCTTCAAACAGCTTGAGTCAGATCTCATAGCCTTTCAAAAAGTTACATACAATGCACATAATAAAAATATACCTTGCACACTTTTGTGTGCAATTTTTAAATACCACTACAACTTCAAACACCAAGTAAGTAGGAGGATGCATATTATCTATCAGGTTTTATCCTACATTTTTTTTGACACTCATCTATTATTATTACTGAGGTCTCACTGTAGCCTGCAACTTTATAAAGAAAGTGGAAGCCATACTTATACGATGCTTTTCTCAATGCACTGTTTTTAGGAATAGTGTTTTGGAAACTCCAAACAATGGGGTCTCTGTATTCTTGTCCTTAGTAATTAAATCAAAAATTCCATTCATGGGTATTACGATCAGAATTCTGTGAACAGTAATCCTGAATTCACTTTGAAATTGTACACACATAGATTTGCAACACTACAAAATTTGTTCTATTAATTGATTAATCATTCACTTCCATAAATGTTACTTCAATTCTAAGTCTGCTGCTGCAGAGAGACTAATCCAACAGGTTTTTTTGTTTGTTTGTTTGTTTGTTTTATAACTCCAATATCTGCAGAAAAATTGCACATTTTTTTCTAAACACCCTCACCACTGTCAAATGAGATACTGCTCGTATGTAAATGATTTGCGTCCTTTCTAACAGAGCATTGATAGCGGTATGTTAATTACAAATGAATTCACAGGAAGGAATTGATCCTACTCTACAGATGGAAAAACTGAGTCACAGTGTGAATGAGGATAAAATTTTCAAATACTTCTAAAGAATATAAATGCCTGATTCCATTTCAAAAGCTGTACAAGAAAATTTTTCCAAAAACATCACCTAAGGTGGATGTTTTACTAATCCTCCTTAAATGTAACTTAGACATCTAACTGAATTTTTCTTAGGAATTTACCAAAGAGAATGTGCCTATGGGGTGAAGGCATAAAAATAAAGAAATAGTCTGGGGCTAGAGAACAGCCAAACTCTCTCACTGATCTTTGCTTATGGGTCCCATTTACTTCTTGTTTATTCTAGCTTATGAAAAACAAAGACTTTTTTTTTTTTTTTTTTGGTATATTTTTAAGTTGGAAACAGAGCATGACATCTTAAAAACAGCTTACATACTTTTATATGCCTTCTAGATGCATACTGCATATATTACTTGCATGCACTTTCAGTTAATGAGTTTAGTTAATGTATTGTGGTAGAAGTTTAGTTTTCCTTGAATGAACTTAAGAAATTTGCTGCAACACATTCACATTAGCTTCACATCTCATTCATTTAATTCATATTCAAGCATGCTGACCAGGACATAGGAAAATAAGGTGTCTCAAGTATAAGAAGAGCCATAGAGCAGCAAATTATAAAGTGCATGCATGTTATTCAGTGATAATGAATAAGGTAGCACAATTCTCTTTACTCTTTGGAGGGGCAAAGACCAAGTGGAAGAAAATACAGAAAAAAGCATTCATTCTTTTTTTTTATTCCATATTCTCAAGGGAATTATTATAAGAATATCAGCCTATTGTAAAATTATTACCTTGAACTAAGATTTAGGCCAGCAGCTTGTATATACTGACATTAGGCAATAAGCAGCAACAGCATCAGCGTGCTCAAGAACATTTATATTCTAGTCTTGCCATGGCTATAAAAATTATGAGCAACTTTTATTCTGTTTAGAGAAAAATCCATCCAGAATAAACCACAAAAGCCAAGCTGATATCTGAATTTAGGAATGCAAAAGAGATAAATGAAACAGCATACAATTCATATATTGATTAATATCACTGAGTATCACTGTTAGGATAAAATAATGTTTGTTTCTTTGTTTTTCTGACTTCTGATTTTTTTAAAGTCTCTGTGTTCTTCCAGTACAGAGAAGAAACATGTTTAAATATGCATGAATAAATAAATAAATAAGCCAATCCACATCTCATTCATCAGACTTTCATGCCAATAGCATGCATTAGTCAAGGACATTGTAGACAAGTAAGCTTGGGAAATACATACAACATTATGTTTACATAACATTTTATTCATTCAGTCTCTATCCTTATTACATCTCTTTTTCAAACTTGTTCAGTTTTCTGTATTTATATATATAAATGCATTGTTTGAATTTTTATTTTGCCAATCCTTGGGCATTTTATTTCATATTTCATCCACTTGGAGAATACAAAAATTATACATTTTTCACCAAATGCTTAAATCTTGTTTCTTTCTTTTTTTTTTTTCTTTATTTCTTTTTTTCTTGTTATGAGTTAAAACATATTTTTTAACATAAGTTAACTAGTTTTGGGGTCAGCGTTTCAAATTTTTTCAAAAAGGTTATCTAGGAACAGACCATATCCTCAGCTTGTGTGTGGAACTCTGTTAAGCAAGTGCCAACTTTCTCCACAAAACCTAGCACAAAAGTGGATGGAGTAGTGCCTCCAGCTGCCCATGTATACTGACAGTGATTTGGATGTTTGGCTTCTTGATTTGCATGTACTATTAGAGCAGAAGTACACAAAATTAAAGCATGTATTTACATTTAGAACGGAATCACACCTTTCCAGAAGTCTGTGCAATGGCATTTTACTGCTTGATTTGGATGCAGAAGTGTTATCTAGACATATATGTACACATGAGTTTAAATGAAAGGCACACATTTGGAGGCTGAGCTGTTTCTCAGTATCTCAGCTGATTTTAGTAGCATGAAAAGAAAAGAGCTAATTGCACTCAGAGGTGTACAGAACATCATGTGCCAGATAGTAAAATGTTTAGGCAGTTTCCATGCTACAGTTCTTCCCTCATTCCTTACTGAAAATCACACATCATCATACAAGGATAAATTCTACCTGACTCCATAGTTACAGAGCCTATAAAGTTAGGCTCTGTAACTGAAATTCATTTAACCTGTGTACACTTGTTAATGGCCTTCCATGTGCTTGTTCCACGTGCTTCAGAGAAGAACAAGATGTCTCATAGCTACTGTGCATGGGATCTTCATTTTATTTCTTCCCTCTAAGTCAATGGTCTCTGCCATTTTATTTGCAGGTTTAGTAGGGAAAATATTTCAGCCTTGAGCAAGACTGGAATTTCCCTGGAATTCAGTGGAGACCTAAGAGGACAAATAGGTTTGGGAGGTGCCCCTCAGTGCGGGGACTCACTTTCAGGTAAAACAGGGGAAAGGTAGTTAGTAATCTTACAAAAATGAGAGAAACATTGTAATGCTGCAGAGGAGAAAAATAAATAAATACATAAAATTAAAAAAAAAGCCTGAATTCTTGTATCTACAGCATTGTCCACTAGATTTAAAAAAGATTAGCAAATGGTTATTTCACTGGGTCAAAATTTGTTAACTTCTTTAGTTCAGTCCAACAGCCATTTCATAGAGCATTTCTCAGAACAAAAGTTCTTTACTGAAAAAAACAGTTCAGCTCCCTAATGGAAATGATAGAAATAATAAATGACAATTATTTAGCTCACTTGAATCAGGAGAGTCCCAGAACAAACACTGTGACTACCAAAACATAAAATTTAAAACATTCTTATAAGCTCCTAAATAGGACTGTTGAAGCCCCCAACTGATTCAGTGTTGCACACTGTGTCACTTGATAAACACACTCTCTCTCTAGAATGGGTATAATTCTTCCAGATCTTTCCTCAAAAGCCTTAAATGAGTGAGCTGAAGGAGCCACATTTAATTTGGCTGTTGAACAGAGTCAACTAGCTTTTCATCACTTGTATTTCAAACATTTTAAGCAGAAATTAGCACAGTATGCAAGAAGTGTCAGACAAATGCTTTTGCCTTGAAAAAAATGATTTACTTTACATGTATTAGAGCCTGATCTTTCAAGGATGCTGAACATCCTACATTTGCTCTGACATCTATGGATGCTTACCAGCTCTCAGCAGGTGTTCAGGGCATAAGAGAATTAGCCCGTTACTTTGCAACATCATGCAGTATTAACTTATTTCAAAAGAGAAGTGATACTGAAATTTATATTGCTTTAGAAAGAAATCAGTGCACCAGGAGAAAAAATAATGAAAATTGGTACATGAAATTTGGAGAGATTACAGAGTACCTAGGCAAGAGAAATCACTTAGAGGATTAATGTAATTGTAACAATATGTCAGAATTCAGTAACATGGCTACACTTAAAATACTAAGTCCCACATTTTAGAGGATGATTAATAGCTTAGAACAGTTAGGACCATAGCTTCAGTGTAGTCATTGTCAAACATTCTCATATTAAGAGTGTGAAACTTTAAGACATCTTGTTCTTCTGTCTAAGGTTTTTTTTGTTAGGTTTCCTATTCTACTCAAAATTGAAAATTTATGCCAAAATATTTCAGCCCACTATTATTTTGGAAAAAAAGATACTTTTTAAAATGTGTTGCAGTATGGCAAGAATGCTCAGTTTTAATATTTTATATAAACCTGATTTTTCTGTTTTAAAATGCTAGTTATTTAACTGCATATATGGAAAGCTGAAATAAAATATTTCTTTAAATATTTTTTTTTTTTTTTGAAATAATATTTTTATAGTAAGTTATCTTGTAAAACAGCTAGTCTTACTGATACGTAATTTTAATATAGATTATGTGTACTTTCTGGACAGAACAAGGTTGACTAAAGATAATTTGTTTTGTTTATTTATTTATTTGTTAGACTTGGGATATATTTCAGATTTGGAGCTTACATTTTTAATGTCTGATATATTTTTCACATTTTCTATTTAACTGAAAAATGATAGTAAAATTGACATTCTCATTCAAGCTTATATGTTCTGGGTCAGACATAAACTAACAAGCAAAACAATAAAACAAAATAACCCTTGCCAAAAAAAAAAAAAAATCACAATAATTTTCACTGTAAGGCATTAGAAAGCTCAGAACCAGGTACACATACATGCATGGTGAAATTCAGCAATGTAAACTCTTACATCAGAAAAGGGTTTTAGAAACAAACAAACAAAAAATCACCTTCACAGTTCCTGCCCTTATCTTGCCCAGACCCAAGCAGAATCAGTGAGAAAAATGAGACCTACCTTCTGAATGGTGATGATTCCTTCCTGAGTGTCTTTGTCCACAGAAATTTTAAATACTCCCAAACCATCACCATCCACAATCTTATACTCCATTTCAGCATTGGGTCCCACATCTGCATCTGCAGCTTTTATTCTGGCCACCACAGAAGCCACAGGTAAAGACTCTGGGACATTATATTGATATGATCCTGTGAAATTTAGAAGTTTAATAAATTTATAGTTTCCTGAGACTGCAAGCTAATATATACATATATACAATATATATTGTATTATATATATTCTTCTGTATTCATGCATCTGAGTATTTATTCAAACTACCAGAAAATATTCTTCTGTTTTAATAGAAGGTTTGGACCTTCTATAGATGGACTCTAATTTGAGTACTATGGGTACTCATTTTTTTCTACAAAAATTACAAGACAAAGATGCATGAACATCTTTACACACTTAAATGTAAGTCATGAGGCAAATGTCTGCAACTTTCCAATGAAAAAGATGTTTTCCTTCTTTATTTTCTACAAAAGAGGAAACAGAAGTAAATATATCAAATGAAATTAATATAGAGACACTACTTTATAAACCTATATCTGAGGGGAAGGAATTCATAGGTGGTCTTGCAATGTTTCACACGTCCCTGAACTAGAGATAATGAGGAAGTAAGTGGTAGAAACAAAGACTTGAGCAAAGTTGAGTTAAATAACTTGGCTGCAGCATTAAAGATTAACTTTGTGCAGTGGCCAATTGCTGGCTGGCTTGAGGCGTGTGTCTGAGGGTCTCTAATTTGGGTGCATGGGCAGCACATGGGGCTATGGGAATATATATGTAGTGGAGAAAATGGCAGTAAGGGTCTCCTGTTCAAGAGCCATCGGGAGTCCATGACTTTCATCCCTTCATATATCTTGGTAAGGCAATTTACAATCTGAATATGACTAGAAACTGAGATATATTCTTTGACAATAAATGCATCATCTGCACTCTTGAAAATTCCAGCTTTTTCATTCAAGTAGAAAATTATATATATGCTGTCAAAAGGATATCTGAATGCAGTCAGTAGCCGATAATATCTTCAACTTCAAAAATAACTTGTTATTCTATGATTACTTGAAACAGTTAATGGTAGGAAGCCTGTTTTACATTGTTGTAGGTGAAGCTGGAGTTCTTCACATTATTTTTGTGTTATTTTGCAAGGACATTATAAGATCATGTGATTTTTGTAAAATTATCCCAGACAGAATGTTATTAATAAACTGGTAAGAGAAAACAACTGTGTATTCCTTTCTCCCGTTGGGATGAGAGCCACCTTGGTGAAAGAAAGTAAACTGAGGGAAGATGAATGTCCAGCTCTTCTGTGATTAACTTTTTATGAAACACTATACACGAGAGAAATCCTGCTGAAGTTCCAAAGGAATATGAAAGATTAACAGTCAAGAAATTAAGTATCCTGAAGTCCAACTGGAAAGAGATAAAGATCTGTTAACATGTATATTTTGTCTTTTTATTGGTAGTGAAGAAGTAAAATATTTTAATAAATGCACCTACTTCATTTCATATGCTCTAAAATATATTAGCTAAACAAACAAAAAAATAATATTCCAATTTAGTAGTAGTAGCAATAATAACATTATTGATAGTAATATACATTGCTGTCAGTGGTTCTCAAAGCATTTGACATGGAAGTTGACTAATTTTATTCTTTGTTTAGAAATAACAAAATATATAAAGAAAATAGCAATGTTTAGAAATAATTCCAAAATTCAAGTAACTTACGTCGTGGAAAGCGGGGTGGGTTGTCATTTACATCAGTCAGTGTGACAGTTACAGATGTTGTTCCTGATAATCCACCATTTTGCCCAACCATGTCCTTTGCTTGAATAACTAGTAGATATTGATCCTTGGCTTCTCTATCCATATTTGGAAGGGCAGTTTTGATTACACCTGCAGTAAGACAAGATATGTCAATGGCTGCAGAAGTAAATATATTGCCGTGAAAGCTGAGTTTGCCTTTAAATAGTAGCAGCAAATCAATGACTGAAAAAAAAAAAAAAAAAAAAAAAAGATAAGAAAAAACACTAATAATATTTTACTAGGAACTGAACTTTCATACTACAAGCTTAATTGAAGAAGTAGTGAAACCACTGAAAACCACATTTTATTTATTTTTTTTTTCAGTTTGTGTTACATTGTTTGGGTAAAACATGACCATGTTTTCAGAATATCTTCTCCCTTAACTGCAAAGTTACTCAGGTAACACCCCCTTCCTTGAAAGATATCATCTCCACTCTCTTACAGCTAGTAAGAATAGCATATTCTGTACTCGCTTTCAAGATTCCAAGTTCAAGATTCATTTTACAATGCCCAACAGTCATTCAGCACATTAACTCTTACAAATATTGATATCATGACACATTCTGCATATATATGCAATTATCTTATTTCACCAAATATTTGCTTTAAAAATAACTACTTCTAAAGCATTAACATAATTAAGATACCTCTGTTAAAGAAAATATTGTTATATCTGAAATAAAGTTTTTGTTATAACCATTTGATTATCTGCATACAATTTGTAATTATTTGATTTGAAACGAAAACCAAAAGAAAGCTCCATGCTTCCTCCTTTCAGTTCTGTTGATATAGATCAGAAAATAAATACTCTTTCTCAAAACCTGATGACTTTATGAATATTTCATGTTCAGCACACAGTACAGCTGCTAACTCTGATTTCCAGAGAGGCAGCCGCTTACTCCAGCAGCACTTAGTGTCAGCAGTAAAGGAAACATAAACAATCTAAATAAAGGAGAGGCACATTGGGGCACATATCTCTGCATGTGATGTTTGCCGAATGTTTAGTTACAGTTTTATTTCTTTCTTCCCTTCTGAATTCAGGACTTTCCATTAATCAACTCATGGCTGAAACATTTACTTCACAGACTGCCTGGCACTATTTCACCCCTTTTACAACATATTAAAAAATACAGTTAACATACAATTTCATAACTTTATTGTCTCTACAATATTTTTCCTGGACTGCTTGTTTTTCTATCATATTTAAATTGTCAAGCAGTGTTAAACAGTCATTTGGAAGCTAATTATCAGGCACACAGGAAATTTCAGTATCACATCAAAATCAAATAGAATGCAAACATTCCAGTCTCAATCTTTAAAGGTTCTGATTTAGCAGAAAATACCATATTATTGGTCAGGGACTGTTTGCAGTCATTGTGACAATATACATTGTACATACACATAGAAAGCCAAAAATAAAATACCATGTATCATATCTTCTTGTGGAAAAAAATACTATATTGAGGACAGATTTGTTGTAATATGAATATGTTTATACTGCTTATTTATGCAAATTTAGATGCTGTTAAATGGAGTGTAACTTTTTGGTCACAACATTAGGATTCAGGTCTGTTTCCCAACACATTTTTTTTAAATGAGAAATAGAGTAAATAGTTTGTTTCTCTTTTGCCTCAGCATGTCCATCTCTGAAATGGAGATTATAATTTCTCTCCATGCATGCTAAGTAGCAAAATTTTTGCTAGAATAGCAAAATCATTTAATTTGGAAAAGATTTTCAAGATCACCAAGTCCAACCATCAACCTGACCTACTGAGTCTCATCACAAAGCCAAACTTCCAAGGGTGGACACTCCATCACTCCCTGGGCAGCCCCTTCTAATGTTTTGACCAACATCCCTCTGAAGAAATTCTTCCTAATGTCCAATTTAAACCTCCCCTGGTACAAGCTGGTACCATTTCCTCACATCCTATCACTTGTCACCTGAGAAAAGAGACGAACACACTCCTTGCTGCAACCTCCTTTCAGGTAGTTACAGACAGTGTGAAGTTTCCCCTCAACCTCCTCTTCTCCAGACTTTGCAGCCTCAATTCACAGAATCACAGTCATAGAGTGGTTTGAGTTGGAAGGAACCTCAAAGATTCCAAGCTCTCTGCCATGGACACCTACCACTGAATCAGGTTGCTCAAAGCTCCATCACACCTGACCTTAAATACTTTCAAGGATTGAAAGCATCTACAACTTCTCCAGAACACAACATGTTCCAGTGCCTCATCACCCTCAGAGTAAAGAATATCTTCCTAATTCCTAATCTAAATCTACACTTTTTTAGTTTAAAGATTACCCCTTCTCGTATCACTACATTCCCTGATAGAGTCCTTCTGGTTTCCTGTAGGCCCCCTTTAGGTACTGGAAGGCAACTATAAGGTCTCCCTGGAGTCCTGTCTTCTCCAGGCTGAAGAACCCCAGCTCTCTCAACCTGTCTTCATAGGAGAGGTGTTCCAGTCATCTTCATGGACCACCTCTGAACTCGTTCTAATACATCCATACTTTTCTTGTGCTAGGGGTCCCAGAGCCTAATGCAGTGCTCCAGGTGGGGTCTCACGAGAGCAGAGCAGCAGGGAAGAATCACTTTCCTTGACCTGCTGGCCACACAGTTTTTGATGCAGCCTAGTATATGGTTGTCTTTCCAACTTTTCCAACTCCTTTCTGAATTTCATGTCAACCAATATCCCCAGGTCCTTCTCCTCAGGTCTGCTGTCAATCCATTGTACACCCAGCCTGTATTTGTGCTTAGGATTGCTCTGGCACAGATGGACCTTGCTCTTTGCAAGTTCATGAAGTTGAATGAACTTCATGAGGTTAAAATTCCCCAAGTCACTTTTCACAAGTCTTGTTGTCTGGTTCCTTCACCAACTTTGTTGCTCTTCTTTGCACACAAAAGACCAACTCAATATCCTTCTTGTTGTGGGGGACCCAAAACTGAGCAAAATATACAGTTAAATGGGCAATTTTTATTAAAAAAAATAAAATAATATTAAAAAAGGAATAAAGATTGTGTTTTCGTGTGCCTGAAAATACACAATACATTTTCACAAAATTTCAAGAAAATAGTAATTAAAAATATAATAATTTGTTTTGAAAGTGACAGAAGGATAATGTATCAGATGAGGATGGGAAGTACAATGATTTCTGGTTCAAACTAGTGAATAAAAAATACATTTCCCAGTCTGAAAAGTGAAGGAGTGAGGTGGTCATGCCATAAATCTACACTTTAGGAAATCTGGTGAGTAGGTGACATTTGGACATTTCCATAACAAATATCTGAAAACAAAACAAATAAAAACAAACAAATGAAGCAAATGTTCACAACATCTTGAAATTTTCATTGTTCAGAAATACTGAAACAGGCAGTAGACCAGGGAGCTGGTAGATTGACAAAGATGTAAAATTTCAGTTTCAACAATATAAGCTTATCAAATTGCTCAGATGTGTTAATTTTGTGGTATATTCAGAAGAATAACAGAGTAAAAGATCAACAAAATCATAAGGTATTCAATTAATCAAGAGATCACATTAATAAATTCCTAGCAAATTTTAATGCACATGCTTTTTTTTTTTTTTTTTTTTTTTCTCAGCATTACTGTAGAGAGAGTTTGTGAAAAGTTACCTGTTTTTGGCTCCACAGAAAAGTAAGGTTGTCCTTGCAATATGCTGTAAACCACTCGGGCACTGTTGCCATAAGTAGGATCATCTGCATCAGTGGCTGTTACTTGAACCACAGAGGTACCTGCAAAATGTTTAAGGAACTATTGTACATAAAAGATCCATGCATCTAAACTACATGCAACATGCAGTTCCAATGGAACAGTGTGAGGTGTCTTTTTCACAGCTGTTCATCACTTCCATGATTCTGCCTAGAATATAAGGTTCTTTTTGTAAAGCAATACTATTAATCGTTATAGAATTTGTTCTTCCTAAATAGTCTCAGAGTTTAACTCACAGTAACAGAAACCACATCACTCAGTAGTTCCTCTCTCTATTTATAAATTTGGTTGGTGGAGGGTATATATAAGAACAAACTTCCAATGAACAGTGTTTTAAGCAATGATGAAGCCTGAAGTATGGTTGATAATTATGCCTGAAATATGTTATGAAATATCAAGTATGAAATATAGTAACAATTTCCCTTTGAAGAGAAGTCCACATATTAAAATTATAAATTATGAGTAATACAGATTCAAATATAAGCATATTCACATAAATTACATATTTTAATATTTATAAATACACACATATATATACAAATTAATTTTAGTCTATAACATTACTAGCCCTTTTATACAAGAGAAGACTGAAAAGTTTCTATTTCAGCTCAGACAACAAACAAGTGAGAGATACCTCCAAATAAATAAATACCTCCAAATAAAAAGTACTCATTTTCCTCTGTATCTACAATGTTTCAGTAACACGAGGTCATAATCTGCTACATAAATATTTCTTTAGGATAAATGTCTGTATGTTAACAGGAATAAGAAAGCAACATATTTAACTGGTTAGCAAGAAGGGTGTAATTTGTGAGAATGTCATTCAACATCCCTCTCCTATTTATTATGTTCTCTATGTAAGTTACCATTTGTTTTTGTTCTGTACATGATGTACACTCTGAGTTCAGAATAAGCCAACACATGGGAGCCAGGGTCTTGGCTGTGGTCACCACCTTTGATAGGTGGAAAGGATTATTATTTCTCACTGGCAGATTGTCTGGAACATTGAGACCTTCTACTCAACAGCCCAAGGACCCATTTGGAGGTTAGGTTGCAAATTAATATTGTAGCAATTTGGCAGATGCCCAGTGCAGATCTTCAGCTGAGGATCATATTCCCTATTAAACTGGATTTAGAAACAAGATTAGAGAGAAACATTTGTTAAAAAGAGTGTTCGTTTTCCAACTGAACACATTTTTGTTCTGTGAAAATGAGAGCAGCAAATCCAGAAATCATTCTTTAAGAACAAACTGCCATAACAAGTGACCAGGATGAATTCAACATACATTGTACTCTGGTTAGTTTTATTTTGACTTACTCAGGAAAGGATGAGAGAAAGTTCTGAAATAATTCATGTTTAGTATAGTATGTGCACCATTCACTCTCTTTAGTTTTTCTATTCTCAGGTAAGTAGAAGATCGTAAATGGGTCTTGGGATCAGGTTGAAGGTTCGGAGAGAAAGAGGATAAAATGATGCCCTTTATAAAATGGTACAAATAACAAAAGATGAGATTTACTTGAATGAATTCTGACCAGAAATCATCTTTCATAAGATAACTTTATTCATATATGACCTAACTAACCCACGTTCCTGACCTCTCTTCCTAAAGTATCAATGGCAAGGCATTATGTTTGAAATTCTATTTCAAATGTATTTTTTTTCTCTCTCTCTTTCAATATTTTTGTACAGAGAGAAGGTCCCTCTCAACCTGAAATTTCATGTGCAACTATTAAGTAGATGAGAAGTTTAAAAAGAAAATTGATAGTTAATCCATCAAGTCGTTTATCAGTTACAGGGCTTAAAATACATCAATTTTCTGTTCATCATTAAGAGCTTTGATTCAGTATGTCAAACTGATTTTACAGATTACTTTATAATGTTATCCATATGGAGACCTATTTTAAATTTTCCAGAGTCTCTTAAGCTTTTGAGTACAAAGGTGTCCTAATGACTATTTGACAGCCTGTGTTTTTTGTGAAAGCTTACCACATTTACACTGTCTCTAAGCCCTGACAGTGAAGCTTACGATGTCTGCAAATATTGGCGAAAGTTCTTATAAACCTCAAGGAGCTGTGCCTTTGCTCCTTGTTCTTGGTGCTTTCAAGGACTTCAGACCAATAAAAGATCAAAGAAATTACAAACTCTGCAATCTCATCACAGAAATCCTGCAATCTTGGAAGGAATTGTTTGTTGTAAAATATCTACTGATGTGGCAAGCAAGACTTCTACATTCTGTGAGATAAGTAAAGCCAGTATCTGAATCTAATTGGTTCTCCCCTAAACTGATGATTTTACCTTTCAAACACATATATCTACAAGAAACAAAACCAAACAATCATACAAACAAAATTAGGCAGAAATTCTAACTCCAAATATTTCTGCACTCATCCTGTTTGACTGTAATCAGCAACTAGAAAATGATGATATTTTCCTAGTCCCTTTACGCTTTTTTTTTTTTTCTCAAAGCTCATGGGAAAGATATTTTTTAAACAGCTACTATTATTATTTCTTTGAGATTTGTGTTCAAAAAACTGAATTTCCAGAAATTCTATGTCCAGAGGGAGATTTTTGCACAATATATTTAAAAAAATGATAATAATATAGGCAATCTAACATAAGGTGTTTTAACAATGTGAATAGACCTACTTTTAGGAGATCTGTTGCAAGGAAACATAATACACAGAAAGATCAGTAGAGATTTCCAGAGATATTTTCCCAGAGGAAAATTTCTCTTGAAGAATAAGGATTCCTTAAGAGGATCAACATTGCAAGAGATGTGTTCCTTTACTGAAATTGTTCTTCCTGAACACTTTCCCTGACCTCACAACAGAGGCAAGCAATTATCATGTAAGTGTCCAAGTAATGGTGGAATCAAAGGTAACATGGGACAGTCTACAAACAGAACCACATCTTTTTTTCATTTAATGAACTGGTTGGTGCTGTAAATCTATACTGCAGCATTGTTCAGAGCCCTAGATTGAGGTAGAAACAGGACACTAACCCTATCTCAAACCCATTAACGTGCAGTTATAGCCTGTAGCTTCACAACTTCAACTTTAAATATTTCTCGTAGTTTGTATATGATACAGGCTGAAAAGACAACGGACATTTACTGAAAAATCATGTATTTTCCTCTTGGATATGGATTTATCTACAATTATCTTTCTATACAATAGTCTAGGGCTTTGTAGCAAAGCTACGATGTCAGTTCATCTAAATGAATTCTACATAAAGCCTCTTCATAAAGTTTTTAAGCAATTGCAGCAAATATTGAGGGAAAATCTGTGCTGCTATATGGATGTTCCACATATTTTGCTATTGATGATATAGCTAATAACACACTGGCTTCTGCATGGATAGCACAGACTTCTGTTTTGTTGCTTTTATTGTTAATGGTGTTTGTTTGATTGTTTGTTTGTTTGTTTTGTTTATCCAGAATGTTTAAGCTGTCATTTTTAACCTAACCTTTAACAGACACTAATAGATATCACAATATAACAGTTATCTCACAATATAACAGTTATCTAAGAACATGATGTGTTTAAGTTCTGATATGAGGCAAAAAGAAGAGAAGAGGTTCTTTTGTTGAAGGCACCCAGAATTTAGAATTATATTTATACTTCATTTTACCAGTCAAGATTCACAGAGGTGTCGGATGTTGCAGAGATCAGCCTTTTCTGTGATAGGATCAAATAAAAGTGAGCTGAGCTGGTTGAGCTAGTTGTTGATGTTGTTTTGAGATGGAGATACTTCACAGGGATCATTTTTAAATCTCTAGGTTTATTGTTTTATTGTTTTAGAAACCTCTCTACAGAGTTTTTTTGTTTCTTTTCTTTTTTTCTTTTTTTTTTTTTTTTTTTAATTGTTATTGCAGTGTGTAGTACTTGATCAAAGTTTTAAAATAGATTTGTATGAGAAATGCGTGTTACTTCAGTTTTTAACACTGGTAAAATCATTTAAGGGAAAATTGGTTTCCAAAATTAGATGAATTTAACAAATACAGATTTTTGAAACTACACAAGCCCTGAAAAATAGAATTTTAGCCATATTAAAAAATTAAATCTAGGCAGACAGTTACTAAAGATATGGACTATTATAAATTAATGATGTATAATATGCGAAACAATTCTATGATGGCTTCATATTTCTAAAGGATAGCAGTTTCTACCAGAAATACTAAGCAATATTATTAACAAGGTATCCATAATACCTGCTTAATCTCTAAATGCAATTACCTAGCCTGGATTATCTAGTCTGGTTTTGCTCCACAGCTTCTGGTATTTCTGTGCTTCTGCCTTTGGGCTAGATCTGGTGCCATAATGCCTTGACAGTTTTTCCCCTCCAAGAGCACAAAGTAGGAGGCACAGTACCTGGAAGCAGGTTCTACACTCATCCCTCTTTAGTCTGCCTTCACTTGGGAAAAATCCCAAGATTGGGATCAAGGTTGGATGAATCACTTTTTTTTTTTTTTTATAAATATGAAGTTTTTCCATCCATCTCAATCAGATATAACAAATGTAACAAGAAAGAAAGGCATTACTTGTGTTAGGTAATAAGTAAGGCTGTTCGTTCATATGTGCGGAGAGTCTAGAAAATGAAACAAAGCCAAAGCTATGTTGTTCATTGGATTTTTTATTGCCAGTTCTCTTGGTTATAAGCCAAATGGGTCTGTCTCACTTCAGCTGTTTTTGTGTACAACATCACACATCCCAGGAATTCTCTTTTAATACTCTTTTAAGTATGATTGACAAACTTTTTCTTTGAAATATAAAACTGCCAGATGTTTTTAAGTAAAATGACTACTTAAATATATATGATTTTCAGATAAGCCATATCTTTGAGGGTTTTGCTATGAATATATTTATAAGCCATCAAGATATTTACCCTATTCATCTTAATCAGTATAATTGGACCAGACCCAAATATAATTTGAACCTGACCCAAAGTCATTTAAAATAACAGAAAATATTGACTTCAATTAGCCTTAGATAATGCCCTAAAATATTTGCCAAATATAATACAGAATCATTACATTTGCATAACCATCCTTAAGGTTAAAGGTGATAGTTCTAGCTTTATAGTTAATTTGGGTTTATAATCCTGTGATCTCTTTCATTTTGCTAAATATCCAATTAAAAATCATTGTCGTAGATATAATTTCATGCAAAATTAGGAGAAAAATGTACTTTGTTTCGCCTCAATATCTTACAAATGCTCTGAGTGGTTAATTAAAAGTTGTGTTATATGAATAAACTATGGATCTATGTAACTACGTAAGACAAGTGCCACATAAGCACTTCATGGTAATCCTTAATTTAGTAATATTTCAGTATTCAGTAGATGTGTGATAGAAACACTGAAGATATTTTAAATGTACAGTTCCAGGAAGTTCATGAAGATGAAACTGCCCTGCCTCAACACAGATCTTAGAGACTGCACAAGGTACAGTTAATGATAATTTTGTACAACATTCTACCTAAATTGAACATATATTTCGTGCTGCTGTCCGTATGGGATAGAATTTCTTTCAAACACTCATGTGGTAAAGATTCATCAAAATATGCAAAACCATCTCATTTTGAAAAACAGTCCTTATGTCACCCATTGTTTATCATGCGCTTCCCAAGAGTTGATTCCCAATGTGTTTTTGGAACAAATGGAACATCTGTGGGAGGTTGGGGCAAGGATCTGTGTGTATAGGCAAACCCCAGATATTTACAGAGTCATTCATATGTCAATATATCACTACAGGACAGGAAAGTGATAACTCCTCCAAGAGGGAAATTAAGAGATATTAAGAGATATTATTCTTAAAGGAGAAGGACAAAGATGTAAAAATCTAGTTATTGTAGCATTCTACAGCTCACAATCAAATTCTAAAACAAAACATCAATTGCTCTCTCTCTCTCTCTCTATATATATATAGAGCATGTTTCTACAGTGCTAACTATAGGTTTTAGTCTTATATTATCTGATTATTTTTGCCAAGTTCAGTAGGCAAAAGTTCTCATCAGTGTATCACAATATCATATCCACCCTAATGCTGCTCAAAAGCTATGGTGTCCATCCTTCTTTCCACGGATGCTACTGCTTCTTCAGCTATTCACATAGTGTTTGAGTGATAATGAATAAGATGTCTATGTATTTATGCTCACTGGTTAGTAAAATAAATAAATAGAAAACTCATTAACATAGTTTTACTAATATTCTGTTGGCTCCTAAATTGAGATTTAAATGTAAAAGCAGTGTTGACGAATGATTGTTGCATGGCACACAGGCAGGGAAGACTTTATTTTTTTTCTATTTTTTTCTTCTTTTTTTTTTCCTCTCTCTATCTCTAATTTAGAGGCATTGTTCAACGTCCAAAAATAAAAATAGAAATAAAAATAAAAAATTATTAAAAAAAGTATTGAAAACACTCTATCAAATTCTATATTGGCAGCTTACTTAAGAAGTCACTTAAGTACTTAAGTGTCAAATTTTGCTATGGTCTAAAATCAGTCAAACAAAGACATTCTTACTTTCAATCACCATAAAACTTTCTTAACCTGAGGTAGGAATTCCCATACATGTATTTCCACTGACATAGATGAAGTTCTTATGCTTTTTAATGTCACGCTTGTATTTAGAACTTGAAGATATACTAAAATTCAACAAAATGTCTCTGGGCAAAATTCTTATCTGTCTTGAATCAGACAGGTTTTGAAGGAACACAAGCACCTGACAACAGATAAACATTTGTTCTCTCTAAAATGAAGAGATGGCGTATTTGATGTTGAAATTCTTTTATAATTCAAAGTCAGGAATAGAAGCTTCACTCCTTTTCTAACAGAGGGTCTGAAGCCTCTAATAGCTATTCTTCCCTGATTCTACTGGAATTTTATCAACTACCCCCAGCTGTACCCCAATATCTGCTACTTGCATTTATTTCCCAGAGAGCTGGATTTGAGTATTAGAAAAGATACACAATAAACTGTTACAAATATATGCAACACTTACCAAACTGTTATGCATTGGTAGGAATATGAAGAATTTGTTAAGAACAGACTTTATCTGAACAAAATGATATATTATCACTTGTAAGTACCATAGCATAGGTGTGAAACTTATTATTGTTAATGAGAATTACAAGACAAAGCCTCTGGGCACTAGAATGAGAAATACATCATAAAATGCTTATCTGAGTCCCTGAATAGCTATTTGAGTTTCACAACATTTTTGAGGGGTAAATCTAGTATGCTATTTTCAGTTCAGCCTTGAAATATCTAACTGTTGCAGGTGGCTCATAGATAATTAAGCAACTTATTGTGATACAGTAAAAAAATAATGATTTTTTAAAAAAAAACGCAATAGGAAAAAAATTCCCACAACATCAACAGTGTATTTTGCACTTACCCACAGGAGACATCTCAGGAACTCCAGCAGTATAAGGACCATCCAGAAATTTTGGCTCATTGTCATTGATGTCCTGAATCTTAATGACGAACTCAGATTCTGGTTCCACAGGTTTATTAGTCAGCCTATCTAGTGCTTGTGCTCGGAGTGTGTAGTAGGCCTGCTCTTCTCGATCCAGCCTCTTTGTAGCATGAATATCCCCTGTGTTCTCATCAATAATGAAAATGGAACTTGCCCCTTCGCCTGACAAGATGTATTTGATGGAACCATCTCCTTTATCAACATCAGAGTGAAGCTGGTGAAAAATTGATGAGAGATGAGATTAACTTACAAGAGAGTCAGTGGCATGGAGATATGTAAAAATAATTCCTCTGTCGAACAGTAGTACATGAAATTTTATTGTTCTTGGAAAGATAAGCTGAATGTTTATCAGGCACAGCACATGAGGGACTATTAGAATCTGTCAGCTTACTCTTCTGAGCAAGAAAATTTCATTCCTTTCTGCAAAGGAATGAAAATGCATTTTCAAATACATTTTATATCATCCAATAGTCTTCCTCATCATGAAGACTCTTTTAAATCATGGAACAAGATTCCATAGTTTTTGTAGCTCTTTATGTCTACTGAGTCCCATGTTCCTGTTACAGAATACAGACTCAAACACCAGTGATATATTTTAAAACTTGTGTCAACAATTAATTGATCTAGATATCATGTCAAAGTAATACACACACACCATAATGGATCACTATTTTTAAACAGATGAGGAGAATATTAAATATGATAAGATTCTTTCTCTCTTGTCTACTTTGTACCTGCTCTTAACTCCGTATCACACTGGGTTTGGAGGTAACTCTATTGTCATCATTATTACAATGTCCTCCACTAAGGAGGTCTTTTTTTTTTTTTTTTTCTTCTCAGCTGGGATTATCTTTGAGATACTAATCACTTCCAGAATGCATTTGCAGTAAATTGCTGTCTCAGGCACAACTTTGTACAGCTGCAAAGATTTCCCTCTTTTCAGCAGGGAAGAACTGGTGATCAGTTTTAAATTTTTCACATGGGTGAAAACCTGCCTATTTCTTACACATTAGTTCATTTACACTGTTTTACACAGTCAGGTTATCTCATGCAATTACAGTGCACTTTCTCTTTTAAGGCAAGAATGGAATCTGAGCTTCAGAGTGGATCGAAAAAACAGAAGTGGGGTATCTAAAGCAGATTAGATACATTATTTCAAAATATATCTTATCCTCATTCGACTGCTTCCTAACTCCTGAAATACCTACACAATTCTGAGATTTCTTTGGTGGAGTTTCTTAATCCTTTAAAGTCCTACTTCTTAGCACACTAAGATGTAGTCAATGCTGACACTGTGAGCAGATCAAGGGAAAATGTATTTCACACCAAGTCTCTTTGAATATCCACAGAACTGCCTATTCCTCAGCCATAATGTGTTCGCTCAATAAACTATACAGCTGTTCTTCTCACAAATCTGGCAGCAGTGGCTCTTGCTGTTTTTTCAAACTTGACTGGAAGGAGTACTCATCCTTCTTAAAAAGGAACAGTGGTGTATGCAAGTAAGAATCTGGTTTGTTGTGTTTTGTTGATTTGTTATTTGTTTCATTGTTTGGATTTTGTTTGTTTGCTTGTTTGTTTTCCTAAGACACATTTTCTGTGTTCTCTTGTGTGCTGCAGAGGCACTGTGTAGTTTCCCCTACATAGCCAGATTACTGCAGTGTAGACTGAAATATTGATCATCACATTAGCTAAGAACTGAAACTATAGGGTACAAAGATTCAATGCATTTTTCTGCTTGAAGAAAATCAGTTTTTCCATATATCATATTCTAGTAGAGAATTGGTCTTTCTGTGGTGGCTGTAATGCTCCCATTATCTCTGTAAAAATTACTCCACTTTCTTAAGCACATACTTAAGGATGTGCTGTTTATCAGGTATAGCAGTTATCTGAAAGTTAGAGATGTAAAAGTAGATCTCTTCAGGCAGTTAAGGGAACTGAGTCCACACTTGAAATTGCTGAGAACAACCTCACTCTACCTCATGGAAATGAAGCCTCACCTGTCAGTCCATCATACTGTAACACTCACGCCTGGGTCTCACACTGCAGGGCTGCACAACCTCCTTTTCACATTGGATTTGTATCAAGATCAATCCTGAGTAACTTTCTAGCAGTGTTTCAAAAGAAAAGAGACCTTCAGGGGAGAGACCAGAAGCGTAAATCCTCAAAGATGCACTGACTAAGGCTTTCACATCCCAGAGAAAAAAGGAAATCTGTAGCTTCAGCATTTCCCATTTGCTCACACAGTAGATTTCTGGTTAATACATTGTTTTTAAGGTGTACCACTCTGAGGTCCATAAATCTCCACATGGATTGCACTACAGTGATTGGTGCCCTGCAGTGAAATACTGAACAGAAGCTACTTTTTGGAACTATGCCTTGGTAGAAAACTGTAAACGGATTAGTAAATTGATTAGCAATGGCCTTTGTTACTCCAAGGTTGAAGTTCTGGGTAAGAAAACTTATTTGAATCTTTTGCTATTTTTTTTTCTACTTAGCCTTTATAAAATAACACAGGCCCATGTTCAAGTTACTAAAGCACCATTCTCTACCTACTTAACCCCAGGGAAGGTGATGTAGATAAACAATTAGTTCATTTCTTGCACTATGGTATAATCAATTCTATGTAAAACACTCTCAAGGATTTGTGTCAACATTTATGTGTATATTTTAGAGTCAGTGTGAGGTCACTTAAACTACAACACAAGAAAACAATACAAAAATAAGCTATTCTTACAGAATCCAGACATATGTTTGGTGCAGTTTTGAGATCACCTTTATTTGTCTAGCTATTTATATTGAGTCTATGAAGTGAGAATTTATATTTTCCTTATAAAGTTGTCTTCAGAAAATACACTTTTTCCTTTTATTTTTATTTTATTTTTAATGAAGAAGCATGTTTAAGAATGAGACTTCTGATTAAGTACATATTGTTATTTTCTCCCGTGATTGATTTGACAGTATTTATCCAAAATAGTATTAGTCCCCAGAACAGTTGTACTTTACCGGAAGATTCCAGAAGAATCTGTAGGCTTCAGAAATATATCTGTGCCATCTACTAGATTGTCTATTGCTCCTGAGACTTTCTACAGAGAGATTCATATGGGAGCTGGAATTGCAGCTCAGCTGAACACAATGACAATAATATCAGAGGAGCAAGACAAACTCAACTTCAAATTCTTGTTTCAAGAGACATGGAAGATTCAAAGATTCACTGGGTAAATCTCATCTGATCTCATTCTGGAATATCACAGAAAGATTTTCTTTCAGAAGCAGTTTGCAAAAAAAAAATAAATATTTAAAATAAAATAATTTCTCATCCTTGTACAGCTCTTTTGAAAAGATGGAAATCTAAACCATGGTTTAAGGCATCTTCATTTCTTCTGCTGCTCCATTCTGAAGGGGGAATGCTATAGAAAGTTTTCATGCTTCCAGTTCACTCCACCCATTGCCACCTCCATGAAACATCCATCACGGTCCACATCTTATTGCTTCTTTGCTAGATTCCACATAAATACAACATGAAGATATTGGGCATTTTGGTGTTGGGTGTTTTCTGCAATACACTGCACAAAAAACAGAGAAAGAAAGCAGCATGCTTTTGCAGAAAGAGAAGATGCTTTTTAACTCCTGAAGTTCTGCAAAGGTTAACAGAGAGCAAAGAGATATAATAAGGAAAGCTACACAAGTTTTGTGGAGGCAGAGTGTCAGTGCTTATTAGAAGTGAGCTTTTTTATTTTTATTTTTTTTTTATTTTGTTGATGTTGTGGTTGCTTTTAGAAGAGAACTTACTATCTTCTACTGTCTATGAAATCAAACTAAAAAGAGAGCACTTAAATCTTCTAAACCAAGCTCTAAATCTCCCCTCAGATTTAGAAAATGCTTGTTTAGATATGTGCGATAAACGAGAGCAGTCAGTTTGACTCAGTAGCAAAGGCATGTCTACCCTAACTCCTGCGATGAATAAAATTTTGTCTTCACATACATTTTTCATTCTGCAGCAGTAAATGTTTAGTATACTGTCTCACCCAATGATTTATGCTTATTTGGACTCTTAGAATCATGATTATTCTAGAGAATACTCAAACCTATATATTACATTTCCTTCAAGATCCTTAATACTCAATAGCTTTTTGGGTTTAGTGCATTTGTAGGTGCAGATCTGTAGTTTGCATCACTTGCCATTAAAGTATGCTAATGCAGTATTTTCAGTAGAGAAGGACATTTATTTTTATCAGCAAGCAGAGGTACTGCAATGCATTAAAAACAATTTATCTGGCCACCACTGATCTGTCTGAGTTCTGAATTAGAGGTTTTCTCTTGCTCTGATTTTCAGTTCAGGCTCCCTTAAAGTAGATGCAACATTCATATGCTCTTTTCCTTTTTTCTTCTTCAAATATCTCACTTTATAGAAGTTCCTCACTATGGTAGCATGGATGATGTTTCACTGCAGACACTACAGATTTAGGGCTGAATCTGGCTGAAGAAGAAAAGCAGAGAGAACATTAAGAGGTTTGCAGCAGCAGCAGGATCACACAGTAATGATGGCAAAGGGACAGACATAGCAAACATGAGATACTTCAGTGAAACCCAGCTCCATATCTCCTTGATGCCAGAAGAAAAAATCATTTGTTTGCAAAATAACTGAAGTTTTCTCAAGAAGGAGCGCCTGCCTGCCTGCACCCTTTCATTTCTTGATGTGGAAGTAGCTAGAAAGGGAGGAAAGAAATAAAAATATGACTCATGATTTTGCAGGCACCTGTACTTCTTGGTGATGTGGAAGTGGCTAAACTGTAGCTTTATTTCTGCCTTGTCCCTAAAAGCACAGAGCAATAAGGAAGGGGGAAAAAAAGAAGAAAAAAAAAAAAAAAAAAAAGGAAAGAACACCAAGCCATGAGTAATCTTCTTGCCTATTTTATAACCAAAACTTTCTATCATAAAACTACACAGAACTGACTGTGGGAGAAAAGCACTCTTGTGACAGCCTTGTTCAAAACCCAGTCAACCTAGAAAAAAATTCTACTCTGTGTTGAACTAAACCCCTGAAAATTGCATCTAGAGTGCCCAGAGCTGACAGAAGACCTAAGAGCTGCTGTAATGACTGAGGTCCTGAGATTTCTTCATTCCCAGCATCATCCTTATAGTCTGTCTGAACTCAGGCTGTCTCCAAATCCTCTTTTATATTGCATCTGGTAACACTGCTGTCCTACAAATGACCACAAACTAATATATCTATCCAAGAACATCCCAAAGTCACACGCATAATGAGAGGTTACATATCACATGAGTGCATTTCATTTTCAAGGTAAAACCAGAGAACATCCCTTTGGGAGTACCAGCTGTGTCACCCCACAGCTGTGGTTAATAGCCCTCTTGCGGGCAAATTATATGCTGTTCGTGTATCTTGGGCTTAGAGATCTTCATATTCAACAGTGTATATATAGCCAGTAAGAATAACACTCTGTCTAAAGTCAAAGTATTCATTTAGATGCATGATAATAAATAAAATAAATAAATAAATACATGAATAAGTTAAAGAAGGAGAGAGGAACTAGAGATTAAAAACAAAACAAGCAAACAACAACAACAAAAACATGAATGAGAACATAGCCAGTTCTGTGGGACCAGCAGAGAAGCTGAATGGGAAACAAACTAATGAAATAACTCCAGGGGATATGATGGGGTAGAGGAGATGGAACATGAAAAGGAGGACAAAAGGACACAGAGAAAAAGAAAAACAAGTTGAAATGAGAAGAAACATTCTGAATTTTTTTTTGGAAAACAACAACAACAACAACAACTAATGAAACAAAATCATAAAATAGTAATTGAGCTGTTGTTTTCAGTGACTGAATATTGTTAGGCATCTGATCATATTGTTAGACATCTGATCAGGTGTCCTTTTTTTTTTCCTTTTCTTTTTTTTTTTTTTTTTTTTTTTACTCTGAAGTAAAAAGAAAATAGGGCGTGAGATTTAAATTGTCAACAGAATTAAAATTCTGGAATCAGGGGAGCAAATAAAGAAAACTGGCTGAGGGGCAGGGAGAGTAACTTAAGTATCAGCCTCCTCTAAATGAATTAGGTATGATTCTTGAAAAAATAATCATTATTTCCCCTATTAATTTACTTTCTGAACCATTTCTTGCTGCTACAGAATGCATGGTTCTATGCCTAAGAAATTAAAATAATAAATTAAAATATTTTAAAATTTCTATTTTAATTTCAATTATTTTGGTCTTGTTACAAAAGTAATGTGGGACAGAAACAGATTCTTCAACATTTTGTTGTTTAAAGAAATTAAAATAATTTTATTAATTTCCTCAGATATTTCTCCCATCATCAAATTTGGAATAAGCAGCTAGGCTTCATTATCTCATTCTTCCTCCATGCAGGTTCCCCAGTCAAAAGTTCAGACATGTCTGTGGGAGAGTTCAGAAAAAAGTATATAGCCCTTACACTCTCTAGTGACTAATCAGTGCTCTAGGAGGATAATAACCTTAACAACTCAACGACAGGAAGCAAAGTGAATGTTTGATTTTGCCAACTTTTTTAAAAAGGGGGGTGAAGCAGAAAAGAGAACAATGAAACTTTTTAACTCCTTGATGATTATTATTCAAACAAAATTCAAAATAGAAGTACCAAAATTCTAAGACTTATACTTCATAACATTCCAATTAGTATCTAAGTAAGACCCCAAGGCTTCTAAGTGAATAAAAAAGTTCAAATGAAAGGATCCCCTAGGAATAAAAGAAACTGTCATCTAAAGGCTAGTGAGCTGAATAATTAATAGGAAATACTGAAAACTGAATGTGATAATAGCAACCATATCATATTTTTGACATTTTTATTTTAATAATACTCAGTTATTTCTATAGTGTCTTCTATTTCTGTATAATGTATAACAATTCTTTATATAGACCAATAGTGATCATGTACATATAGAAACACGATGCCTGTATATGCGTGTGTATACATATACACTCATACACATATATTTGGATATGTGTATGCATATACACTCATATACATATATTTCCTTATTGTGCCTTCTTTTCCTACTTCTGCAGATGATGTACACATAAATCTGTGCCTCTCTCCCCACAGTTTTAATAAGAGTATGAAATGCCCTGTGGCAACAGGGACTTGTGCAGTCAGCCCATTAAGATCGGTGCAGCTACAGGAGGAACTCAGAAGCAGCTGCTTCTGTAGATGGGGCTGAGTGGGCATATGTATCTGGCTGAGTATTCTTGAAGAGTTTTAATGGGCCATCATCATGGCATGTCACTCTCCAAAATGACTATTTGTCATTCGCACTCTTAAAAGACAGTTTGGCAGCTTTAGGAGGTAAAAGCCATCTGTATACTCTGCATCACCATGTACTAATTGCATAATATCTACTAGGGGGAGAGGGCCAACAATACTGTATTGTAGCACCACCAAGAGCCTGCAGGCAACATAACATGGTTGGAATGGAAAACAGGAATGATTTTCCCTCACATACACACTTCAAGTTTTTCCAGTGTTCCAAGTTTTTCCTATGTAAATAATATGCATATCACATTTTTTTTTTCAAAACACTCTCAGTACACTAGTAGTTATGCCTTGAAGTTCTTATTCTGAGTTTTTCAACAAAATTGTGTCACTGACAAACCAAGCCATAGAGTAGTGGATTTGCTCTCTGAATTACAAAACAAAAACTATTTGTGCTTCAACATAAATAGATTTATTTTTTTGATTAAATCACATGAAAATACCACTGGAGTGAAATTCTATTTATGAATTCCTAAGTAATTGTTCTAGTAAATGTACCAGCAGTATGGAGGTCTCTGCATTTATTTATAATCAGAAGAGAGAGACTAAGTTCTCTTTTATACACACCACTAGTATTTTTACATGATCCAAATACTTGCTGCTCTATACTAAAACAATGCATTTCCTGATCCAATGATTTGATTTATTTTGTTGCCGAGAATCACTGAAGCTACAAGAGAAAATTCTCCTAAAGTCACTGCTCTTTATTTCAGCAGTATAATAAAGGATGTTCTCTTCCTGCATTCCCAACATGTAGCTTTTATGAAAGTGAACAGGCTTAAAAAACGCAACATGGCAAATAAAATGCAACATACCAAAGGCCCGAGCATACTCCATATAAGAACATCTCTGGGCTTGCAGATGTTCATGGACATAGGTGTCCAAAGGTTTATGCACGTGTAACATCTTACAAAAACAGTTTTCAAGTAAGTTCACTTACTATTCTTCTCAGATTACTTCACCACTATGCGTCTAACAATCCTTACTGATGTAAGTTTAATATACTTGAGGAACTATTTCTAATATACATAATTTCCTTAAATAAAAGATATATATTTACACAAGTGTATATGCATGTTTTTTCTAGTTCTTATAGTATTCTATATTAACACATTAATCTTTTTATTAATTATTTATGGTATTAAAGTTTTGGATTTTATTTATTTATTTGTGTTTTTTTGTTTGTTTGTTTGTTTTAAAGTCCAGAAAATGCATAAATGCACTATCCCTTGTAGTACACGAAAAAAGGGGAGACAGGAGGGGAAACGATGTTGATTGCAGAATCTATACACCTGACATAATGCAAAATGAATACTTCTGGATTTTTCCAGTTCTTGGAAACACAAATAACAAAAAAATACCAAGTTGTTTCTCCCCTATCACTTTTTCTACTTATCCATAATTCAGGTCTGGCATTTCAACTATAAAAGATGAGAGCATATAAAAGATATTTTTTTTCATCTCTAACTCCATGACCTAAAGAATTAGATGTAATAGCACTGAGTGGGAAAATAATCACACACTTTTTTGTTGAACTATTCATGTCAATAATACCAAATTTACAAACAAAAACTCATTTGGTATTAAAGTATTTTATGAGATAGGTATGTACTTATACTAAATGACTTCATTTTCGAGTAGAAATTATACCTTCATATTGTGTCTTTATCAAACTACTGATCTATAGTTTACTGTGATTATCCTGTTTCTGCTTCAACTATCCAAAATAGCTTGCAGCACTGCTTGGTTGATAATGATTTTCTCATAGGAGCCTGATTCCAAAGAACATTAGTACCAAGTACTAAGAAACAGATTCCTGGAGGGTGTAGAGGTTTTTTCTTTGTCTTTTTTTCCTTTTTATTTTATTCTTTTTTTTTTTCTTATTATTTTATGTTTATTTTCCTTTTCCGTTTCCTTTTTCTTTGTGTATGTATGTCTATTTTTATGCTGTATCCATTCCTGAAATTTTATTTGCTCTTGAAAGTTAATGCACTTGTGTGCTAATAGGGAGTGCTGAAACCCTAACTTCTAACAGTCTAGAAGACAACTATAAAATGTTTAACTGTAAACTGTGACAAATTTTGACTATAGAAGCTTATAGAATACTGGACTATGGCAGACAGCACAATCTGATCATTTTAATTACAAAAAAAAAAATACCATTAAAAAAAAAAAAAAAAAGAAGAAGAAGAAGAAGTAATTAACAGCATCTATAGACACATTAACTTTTAATTCTCTGCAAACAGTTAAGGACTTAAATAAAATTTACGAAACTATTAAAACAAAGAAGAATTAATATGTCAGTTGACATCTAGATTATATTTTTTATTTTCTTTTTACTTACAGAAATGATAATATATATGTCAAAGTATTGACATTTTTATTATATTTTGCTTTGTAAATATTAAATTAATATTGACTTTTGTGAAAACAGTCATAAAATCTTGTAAGTTCACTTAAAGAGAGCAAAAGAATCCCTTGGCTTAACTTCTTATCTCAAAACATATTACTGTTAGCAGTGTGTTTGTATTTCATTTAGAATCTCTTTTCAGTCTGGCTTGATTAAGTTCTCTAAGATTTCTGTAGTGCTTTCTATTAACTGTTATGACTGACTAATAGCACTGAAGTTCAGAGTTTGTAAGGTAAAACTGAATAACAAATAAGTTATTATTTTCTCAGAAGCTTATAGGACTAGTTCCTTTAATTTTTATCTTTCCCTTACACTTATGTACACTTATTTTCCTTCACTTAAGGTAGTTTATCACATTCATTTTTACCCTGAAGTGTTTGTAATATCCATATCCATCCATCCATCTATGTTGACTAGTTAATTAACAGCTTGATTTTCAAAGTTTGCTCAGAAGAGTAAGGAAATTTAACACTATGTTACATCAAAGTAAATCTGTATTTTATAATTCTCTGGGTTAAAAAAGCATCCTCATTTCTGTCATCCTCAAACATTTCAGGACTTGCTTATGGAATCTTGTGCCGACCATATGCATAAGCACCGTTCTGAACCTGAGACTTAATCCCTGAGCAAAGAAAGGGTTCTTTAATAAACGGCAATGTGCATCACATTGACTAATTGTAAGAAGCAGCATTGAAAGCTTAAGTGATTCCATTACCTAAGTTCACAATGTAGCTGTTCAGTATTCAGAACAAGAAGTAGGATATGCACAGTAAATATGGATGTTTGAAAGTCTGTTTTAAATTGTTCTGATAATTTAAGTTGATCCCTTGTGAATAAATACTTTAAAAGGTTTGATTTCTTCTAATTTTTTTATTATTATTATTAAAATTTGCAGGTCTGCCAGGGCTGATCTCAAGATAGTACTTAGTACTTCATATTTTGATGGACATTTTCACTCCATAGGATTAAGGGCTGAGAAAAAAAAAAAAAAAAAAAAAAAAGCTTTTAATGCCTGTGTCTTATGCTGTTTTTCAGAAAACATTTGAGGGGGAGGATAATGCATTAGTATTTCAAAACCATAATAAACTGCCTTAACATGAACAATGCTAGGTTAATTGTATATAAAGCCTTCCCGCTTAGAGGGATTTTAACAGCTGTACAAAAAGGACAATGATCTCCTGATGCCTTTTTCTTGTTTGGTGAGTATGAGGAGTGCTTAATAAAGACAATCTCAGCAAATTCTAATGCAGTCATTACACCTTGATTCCTTAAACCATATTTTGACATTTAAAATTATGAGAGAAGGTAGTTATGGATTAAAACTGAATTTCACTTGTTTTTCAGTAAAAAAAAAATAAAAATAAAAAAAAAAAATTTATGTGTTCTTTGTATTTTCACCATAAGACATTCTTACTATGTTTCTTAGTCATTACCATTAAATGCTGGCAACACAATCAATGTATTTGCCATTGGTGAACAAATGATTATTAAGAGGCAGATATTATTTTATGTTGGTCATGTGTACCTGTTTAATTTACATTAAAATTCAAATTGTGCAGAC
Organism: Anas platyrhynchos; assembly: GCF_047663525.1. Taxonomy (NCBI): domain Eukaryota; kingdom Metazoa; phylum Chordata; class Aves; order Anseriformes; family Anatidae; genus Anas; species Anas platyrhynchos. Next base: position 56,705,325 of record NC_092588.1, on the reverse strand, counting down.
CTGTGTCTAATTCTGAAAACCATCTGGATTCTACTGAGAATCTTCAAAGTATTTCTTTAAAAAAAAAAAATTATGAAGGCTACAGTACTTTACATATATTGTGAGCTTCTCATTTACATAAAGACCCCTCTGGTTATCTAACGCTATATGTCCTTTTAGCAGTATAAAAGATTTTGCATAAGGTACATAATTCAAATTCGTAGCTAGTCCCTGATAAAATTAGAACACTTCTGTCTAATAACCATTTCTACTTTGTTTCCATTCTGAGTATAGTCTGGTTCAATGAAAATGGAACAGACAATGATTTTCTTACAAGAACACTCCCTGCTTCTGAAGCACTGTGGTCATTACAGAATCATTAAGGTTGGAAAAGACCTTCAAGATCGCCTAGTACAACCATCATCGTACCACCATTGTCACCCACTACACCATGTCTGTAAGCATCAAGTCCAACCTTTCCTTAAACACCCCCAGGGATGGTGATGCCACCACCTCCCTGGGCAACCTGTTCCAATGCCTGACTACTGTTTCTGAGAAGAAATATCTCCTATTTCCAACCTAAACTCCTCTGGTGCAACTAGAGGCCATTCCTTCCAGTCCTATCACTAGTTATTTGTGAGAAAAGAACAACACCCAGCTCTCCACAACTTCCTTTTGGGTAGTTATAGAGTGCAATAAGGTCTCCCCTGAACCTCATCTTCTCCAGACTAAACAACCCCAGTGCCTTCAGCTGCTCCTCATAGGACTTGTGTTCCAGGCCCTTCACCAGCTTCGTAGCCCTTCTCTGGACATGGGCCTCAATGTCTTTCTTGCAGAGGAGCCTAAAGCTGAACACTGCACTCAAGGTGTGGCCTCACCAGAGAAGAGTACAAGGGGACCCTGGTCCTGATGGCTACACTATTCCTGATACAAGCCAGGATGCCGTCAGCCAATTTTTAACCCAGCAGACTGTACCTGTCCAAGCCATGGGCTGCCAGCTTCTCCAGGAGAATACTGTGGGAGACTGTGTCAAAGGCTTTGCTGATATCTAGGTAGACTTATAAACAGACTTTCCCTAATCTGCCGGACAGGTCACCCAGAAGGAGATGAGGTTGGTCAAGTACAACTTGCCTTTCATGAACCCATGCTGACTAGGCCTGATTCCCCAGCTGTCCGGCATATGCTGTGTGATTGCATTCAAGATGACCTTTTCCATCACCTTTCCTGGCACCAAGGTCAGGCTGACAGGCCTGTAGTTCTGTGGGTTCTCCTTATGATCCTTCTTATAGATGGGTGTCATATTAGCAAGTCTCCAGTCATCCGGGATCTCTCTGGATGACCATGACTGCTGATAGGTGATGAAAGGCAGCCCAGCAATCACATCTGCCAACTCCCTCAGCACCCTTGGGTGGATCTCATATGGCCCCATGGACTTGTGACAGTCCAGGTGGAGCAGCAGGTCTCTAACTGTTTCCACCTGAACTGTGGGGGGCTCCTCGTCCCAGACTTCCAGATCAGAAGGCTGAGTATCCCAGTTTATCCCACATATCCCACGACGTCTTTCTTGAAGTTAGGGGCTCATAACTGAACACAGAACTTGAAATGTGGCCTCACCAGAGCAGAGTACAGGGGTACAACCACCTCCCTGGTCCTGCTGGTTACACTATTCCTGATACAAGCCAGGATGATGTTGGCCCTCTTGGCCACCTGGGCAAACTGCCAGCTCATGTTCAGATGAGCATCAATCAGCACCCCCATTTCCTTTTCCTCTGCACAGCTTTCCAGCCACTTTGTCCCAACCCTGTAGCATTGCATGGGGTTGTAAAGTATCGTGAAGGTATATAAGATGTTAGTATTATATATTCCATTAACTGCAAATAAGATCAGCCATCTGAATTTATTCTCATCTACTTTAAACTGTTGACATTAGTTGACTGTTACTAATTTTTCTGTCATACTTCTTGTATATACATACCATCAAGAATGTCCTAAAGGGGTCTTTTATTAAGCTATCTGACCATTTTCTTACTATAAAGAAATCTTAAAACAATGGATTACCTTTGGAGATTAGAGTTTAAACCACTGTCATGCTTGCCCCCAGCATTCAAGACTGATCTTTGCTAAGTTTCACTTGACACAGCATGTAAACTTCTCTACCAGATTGTCTAAGCACTCTCAAAGCTTAATTGATCCAATTTGCATGTCTCATCCTGGCAGAATTGTGCATCATTTCTGTCCTCTTGGACTAAGTGATCACAATCTAATCACTTTGTATACAAAGCAGATGGAAACTTTCCAGCTCCTTTGCTATCCCCTTGCATACATCCATATTAAAGCTATTCTAATTCTACAAGCAATCTGATCCTTCTGTATTTTGATAGGATTATTGTCTCATTGATTGGCCTTCTGTCACTAATTGTAATGTTCAGAAATTCATACTCAAAGCATTTTCAACTTTTGTCTTATACCTTCTGTGTGGTCCATTAAAACAAACAAGCTGTGCCAAATAACCCCCCTCAGGGAAGTTCTGTAAGGTGCTTCACTTGGTGTGAATCAGCACAGCTTAGTGGTCTGCAAAGAGAGAACAATTTCCAATCATTGAGAAGATGCTCGTATATTTTTAAGGAAAAATATATAACCTTATTCATAAAATTTTGAGCTTTGTACATTACTAGATACTGATAAAATTTAATAACTTTCAAAAAGAAAGTTTTATTTTTAATTCAACAATAATTTTCCAAATAATAACTTTCTGCACATGAAAAAAAAAAAATCTCTTATTTATGGTTGGGTTTTGCATACTTTTTCCCTTCAAAGATGTGCAGACTGTAGTTTAAATACAAATGCAGTTTACTAAGTTATATTACTTATGAATGAAGGAGATATAGCTTTTGAAAATAACACAAATAAATGTTTCCACACATTCACAAAAAAAAAAAAAAAAAAAAAAAAAAAAAAAAATCAGAAGCAGATCTGCTGAACTAACGAAGATAAAGGACATATAAGCTTCAAATACACTTAAAATTAAGCATTCTAAAGTAAACAAAGGTCTGCTTAATCACTTCACTTGTAGTTCACAGCTGAAATTTATATTCCTCTCCTTTGCCTAATTTATATACGTTTCCAAATGCAATTGTGTTTCCTCAGCCTCACTCTATTCCTCACATTGCTAACTGGCAAACTGTTTGTCCTCTTAATGGTCCCACAGATCCCATAGTCTTATGGGAGTTTGTGGTTGGCTGATTAGCTCTTTTGTTTCTTTCTTTTTTTTTTTTTTTTTTCCAAAATATGTTTTATTGCTTCTTTCTATTTTGTTTCACCATCAATCTCTATTCATATTTTATAGATAAAATGAGAGGAAGAAAAAAGATATTTTTTCTGTTTTCAAATAAGAGTACATGAGAAACTTTGAAATGTGTTATCCACAAAAGTGAACAAACATTGGTGGTCAGTGCTCATGACAGCACTGGATATGGAATATCCTTAAGTTTGCTCTGCAGCTACTTTTAGAACAGGTGGAAGACTAGAAGACAAAAACAATGACTGTATAACAGGAACTAGAATGCTCTATTTACTGCTCTTTTTTTCTCAAGGAGAAAGCGTACCAGTTGAGTAAGAGACCCAAGTTCTGTTCATATATATTCAAAAATTGTGGTAATAGTGACAGGAGTGGAAGGAGAATAGTTGTTCAATATTGAATCTAGTGAGTTAAATATTAAGAGGCAAAGAACAAACTGAATTAACACAGTAAACCAATTTTATCACTAAAAGGCATTAAGACAGTGAACAGGCTTTCTTTTAATGTTCTACTTGCTGAAAAGTGGTAGTACAAAAACAGCAATGCCTTTCTGCAATTCACATTGCAAACAGACTAAATGGATAAGTCATACATCGGCTTCCTGTGTTGCAACCTTGGTACAGTCTTGTAAAGACAAACTCTCGTTCCACAAGATGAATTATGCCTCTGGTTACATAAGTAAAACCCCTGCTGTCTTGAGACTCTGTTCTCATTGTGAAAATGTATGGTCCCTTAGCTTACAATGGGATTGTGCAGGTGTAACTTAGTGGAACATAACAAACAAGTCCATGGATGGCACTCAAGAAATAATAGAATGCAGTTTGCTGTCTCTCAGCTGTGTTAGCTCAGCAGGACTAATAGCAGTAATAAGTAGGAAAAATTATCTGCAGAATGGGCAGGTGTGACTCACATATGGAATTCATCTACTGAGAAACTAAGTATAATTTTATCCAGTCACTTTTAAGAGCAAATTTTCTGCTACTCTGCAAACAATCAGACACATATTTGACTGTTGTACTTAGTGAAGACACCTAAGGTGTGGAGATTCATGTTTCTGAGCTGCATTTTCCATGCTGCTGCTTCTGACAGTCTCACACTCCACCATGAAGGTATCCAAACCTTCATTTGAAGTAAAAATAAAAAAAATAAAAATAATAATAATAAAGTATATTAAAAAAAAAAAAAAAGTATTTAACATTACAGCAAAACTTCAGGAAGGGTAATGGTACACACAACTTTAGGAGTATGAAAAACTCTTACTTTGCCTTCCAAGTCATCACTCAGAAAAAAAGATGTCTTCTACCAAACACTATTAAATAGAATCTTAATGCTTTAGCATTAAAAAATAAAAAAATACAAAATACAAAAACAAAAAAGCTTATTTAATTGCATTATTTCTGTTGCCACTAACAAAACCAAAGGTGCACTTTGATATCAAGAAAAAAAATAAGAAAGTGTCATGCCATTCATCATTACTGTATTTTTATTTCCAACAAGTCAGAATAGTTATCAGGGAAAAAGTTCTGGTTTCATCCCAGTACTCTCTATGATGGCACTTCTGAGTTTGCATCAGTTCTGTCAGAGTTCTGTTAGAAAAGATAATTTACATATGCAAGAATGCTAGACTCCAGAAAAAATCTGTAATATCGCTGACAAATTTCCTCACTGTAATATACTTAACTCTTCTGACCTTGATGTTTAAGCTGCAGCATGTTTCTCCTGTATCTTGCTACCTCACAAAATGATTTTCTGGTGAATTGAATCTGATCCACAACCTCTTAGCTCTCCCTGCTACAGTCCAAACTGTATTCCAAATTGTTCTTTGCAGCCTAAGGATTGTAATAAAGAAAGCATGAAATGGTCAGAGGTGAAAGGTGAACTGCTGTGTCTAATACACAGAAGGTAAAATTATTCCTGATTCAAAGGTAAGTATCTTGCATTTTTAGTGTAGTTTGCAGACAGACCCTTATATCTTTAAAGGTTTCAGAAGGATCTGTCATCAGGATGCTCCTCTTATCGTTGTCTTCCTCACAGTCTCATTGCTTACTTGGCAATAATTTTGGAAGCAAGACAAAGCACCTGGGCTCTCAGTCTGCAACATCCCTTATGAAAAGCATTCATTGATTTCACTTTGTGCTTCTGGAAGTAAAATTTGCAAAAACTGTCTGGAAAATACAATTTTTCAGCATAAGATCAATCCAGCATAATGGACCATCACCTTCTACCCTCCTTCCACTTATAAATTAATAGATAAAAGGAAAGTTCTGAGTGTGGCACTGTAGCTTACATAACATGAAAAAAAATCTAATTTTGATAAGACATTAAAATTAGTCTGAAGGAAATGTTCTCATGTAGCCTGCAAACAGGTTGAAGGAAATACAATGACATGAAATTATGAATGTTAAAATATCAGTCTAGAAGGGAAGGTATCTACAGAGAAACTGAAAGCCCTTGAAGACCCAGAGGTATCATTATTTCATCCCCTTGACTCCAACAAGAAGTTTACTTCATAAGGTGCAGGCAGCTTTCCTTAGTGGTGAACCACAGTATTAATCCCTTTCCTTTTTAGCTTTTACTTTGGAAACAGGCTGGACAAGGACCAGATGCTGCCCTGATGGCTATACATACTTACATCCTTCTCCCCAGTTTCTAATAGCTTAGTCTTGCTTGGACTTCTTGAGATCTGTCTCTCCTTCATTAATCTACACTCCATCTTGCTTGGCTCAGCAGTTCTTGGACATCATACTGATAGGAGGCTTTTCTGTCTTGTCCTATGTTGTTTGGCATGGTGATACTCGTGTTTAAGACTTATTCAGGTCAAATGCTGATTTTCCTGGTTTACTGCAGAAATATTTTATAAGAAATAATTAATTTTTTCCTTTTATGTCATCTGCTTCCCTGTTACCAGAAAAGAAACATCAAATCACCTTTCCGTTACTTTTTGTCTTGATTGTATTTGTTTTTGCTGCTCCCAAGTGTCATACACGTAGATTACCTTGTCGTACATGGTATCTTCCTCCTTCCATTACAAGTGATCTTTCCTTACCTTTTTGTCCCTTTTAGCCTTCTATTTAGCAGACCTAGTCATCTGCATAATTCTCAAACCAGAATATGTCTGGATCTATGGCTAGATCCTCTTTTTTTCCCCATCTAAACTAACAATGCCTAAGTCAGCTAACATTAGCAGTTACAAATAAATAAATAAATAAACAAAACAGCACAATTATTCTCTACTCCCTATCAATGAGCAAGGTTCAATGTTTGGCCATGTCCTGGGAAGCAGGGTGCCTCAATACATATAACAGTTCTTTGGGAGAACAGACATGTTCGTAACAAGAGCCCCCTCTTCTCCTTCCCAGCTTCTGTTGTTGAGTGTGGCATGGGACCTAGTGCTTACCAATGCAGAAGAGCCCATTAAAGAGATTAATATTGGAGGAAGCCTACATTGCAGTGCCCACACTCTGGTTGAGTTTGTGATCTTGAGGGATATGGGCCTGGCTAAGAACAAAGGCAGGACAATGAATTTCAGAAGAGCCAACTTCCAGCTGTTCAAAGAATTAGTAGGTGAGACCCCATGGGACATGGTCTTTAGGGATAGAGGATCTAATAAGAGCTGGCAACCCTTTAAAGATATTTTCCTTGGAGTGCAAGAGCTCTCTATTCTCATGTGTAATAAATCAAGAAGGGAAGGTAGGAAACCAGTATGGTTAACTAAGGATCTGCTGGTCAAAGTTAGGCAAAAGAAGGAAATGCACAGATGGTGGAAACAGGACCATGTGCCCTGGGAAGAGCACAAAAATGTTGTCTAGATGTGCAGGGATGGGATCAGGAAAGCCAAGGCATTGACAGAAGTAAACTTGGCAAGGGAAGCAAAGAATAACAAGAAGGGGTTCTACTGGTACGTTGGCTGCAAAATAAATGCTAGGGAGAGCATACCACCTCTGACAAATGAAGACAGAAAACAGGTAACAACAGATGAGGAAAAGGCAGAAGTACTTAAAAAATTCTTTGCTTTGATATATACTGGTGATCAGGCATCCCACATCTATCATGCCCCTGAACCTCTAGGTGGGGGGTGGGGGAGCAGAGTCTTACTCACTGTAAGTAAGCATAGAGCAAATTCAGGACCTCCTGATGCAACTTAACTACAAGTTAACTACAACTCAACTACAAGTCTAGTTGTTACTAGTCTACTAGTTGTACTAGTCTAGGCCCTGATGACATGCATTCCAGGGTTCTGAGGGAATTGGCTGATGTAGTCATCAAGCCATTCTCTGTTATATTTGAAAAATTATGGCATTCAGGCAACATCCCTGGTGACTGGAAAAAAGGAAACATCATTCCAATTTTTTAAAAAAGTAGAAAGGAAGAATTGGGAAACTACAGACTGGTGGGTCTCACTTCTGTGCCTGGCAAGATCATGGAATGAATCCTCCTGGAGGCAATGTTATGGCACATGCAGGACAAGGAGGTGATCCAAGACAGCCAGCATGGCTTCTTCAAGGGTAAATTGTGCATCACCCATCTGGTGGCCTTCCATGATGGAGTATCTGCATCAGTCAACAAGAGAAGACCTGCTGATGTCATCTACTTGGACTTCTGTAAGGCCTTTGACACAGTCCCACATGACATCATAATCGCTAAATTGGAAACATGGATTTGATGGGTGGACCATCTGGTGGATGGTCCCCTCCCCCCTCCAAGGGCAAGAAGTAAGAGTGGGGAGAGTCAGTGAGGGCAGCTGACTTAGAGACCAAAGGGATATTCCATGCCACATCACAGAATCACAGAATGATTCAGGTTGGAAGGGACCTTAAAGATCATCTAACTCAACCCCTCCGGCCACAGGCATAAATGCTACCCACTAGGTCAGGTTGGCCAAGGCCCTTTCCTGCCTGGCCTTGATGTCAAGAAGACAGTGAAAAAATAGACCTAGTGAATAGACGAGACATGAAGATGAACAAAAGATTACAAAGCTGACTAGGAAAGCTTTTAAAATAGTGAAATATATATTGCTTGGTAAGGAATGGTTATGTGGTAAAATGGAAGATGTGGGTGTGAAGGATGACAGCTTACATATATATAAAAATTAAGAACATCCAGAAACAAGAGGGATTATTTTAAAGTTTTCCATATAAATGCTATGCAGTATTAAATCCCTGAAAGTTTGTTGTAGGTTTTTTTTTTGTTTGTTTTTAAACATAGAAATATGCCAAGCACTTTCACAAATGCTTACTCTATCCATATGATATATGCAAATTGTATAAGAAAGATAAGTATTTGGCTAATTTATGGTATTGTTATTATACCCTGATTATGGAAACTTAAGAAATGACCATCTGCTTTTCACAGCTGTGTCTGAAAACTTTCAATTGTTATGGAATAACAAGCTAAACCTTACCTAATGCAGCACCTGTCTACTTTGTAAGAAATTAAAAAAAAAAAAAAAAAAAAAAAAAAAAAAGTGAATTGTTTGATTTCCTAGTCAGGAGGGTTACAATTTGATACTTTGGTATGAAATGTTTAAGCAGCTTATCATCCTTATGCATGTATCCAAGTACCAAGTTCTTCTGCATTTTGGAAACGTTTCAAATGGAAAATAACATTATGGGCTTAATTTTTCTCACATGCACTCCACAGCAACAAAATTTCATGTCTCTCTGGTCCTCAATGCAATTTCTCATGATTTACTTAAATAGGAAGAGCAAATGGGACGGTATGACTATGGCAACAGTTCATGGAATTCATGCAATAAAATCTTCTTGTACTACCTGGAAAATACTATTAGGTATATTTCTTTCTACTCGGAAAGGACCAAAGAATCCTTTGTGATTTAGGTAGAACATTATGTTGGACTGCTTTTAGCTGTTTGCAACATATATCCTATTCACCCATATGAAACACCATAAAGCAGACCTTCAGAGCTCAAAGAACACTATGTGACTATACAAAAGGAAGGTAATTTTTTCACTGTCAAAAATGTGAAATGTGTTGCTACCTCTTGTCAATCAATCTGCAGTATTCTTCTTTAAATAAACAGTGAAATAAAATATCAGTTAAAAAATCAATTAAAATGGATAAATAGTTTTATTCCAAAAAATAATGATCTCAGATGGCTTTCTAGAGTAAATAAAAGTGATCTTCTCAAGATTCTGGTTTAAATCTTCAATTATTCCATGAAATACACAAAGCCGCATATATTAAAAATAATAATAATAAAATAAATAAATAAATAATAAAATAAAATAAAATAAAATAAAATAAAATAAAATAAAATAAAATAAAATAAAATAAAATAAAATAAAATAAAGCCTTTTTCTCAGCTGTTTACAACTACCTTGTCCCAGGGGAGCATTCTGAAAAACATCCTGAGACAGCAAAGTATATTTTGTATTTTCTCACATTTTCATGTGCAAAAGAGCTATATTTGTCTTGGCATTTCTATTTACCTGAAAGATAAAATAAAAAAAAAAAAAAGATTCTTTGTTATATTATTTGTGATATGTGATTTGTGTAGTAGTGCTACTACAGTACTGTGTGTTCTAAACCAACATAAAGGACAAAATTCCACATTTTGCACAGGCATGCACAGGCATGTAACACCAGCAAATACTGTACCAAATGAAAGGCACTATTAATGTTAGCAAGTTTTAAGTTGAATCACAAACATTTGCAAGAATGAATCCTAAATATATATAGTATAACTTTATGAGCATATTTACTGATTTTGATGATCAGCACCCTTTTATTATGGTTCTTTTGTCATTAACAGAGTTCCTTCATTGGCTATGTCAGCAAGTAGTACAATACAATGGGTCGGGATACTCAGGGAGAAACAGTCGGTGCTGAGGGACCAGTGTCCACACTATATGTCCTGGGGTTTTCCTTTAGACTAGCAATGAGACCAGTGTGGTCCCACTAGGAGTTTAATCGGTGCATTTATGGATCTTACTTTTCTAATTTAGTCTTGACTAACTGGAATCTAGCTTGCCCACTGAAATCCTGCTCCACAACTGGAATATACTAAATGGAAACAACAGACATTAACTTCAGAAATGCACATCTGATCCAAGCAAAAATGCTAATGCAGATATATCACTGTCCTCTTTTACTTAACCCAACTGAGTTAACACAGTAATACATAGGAGAAACACACAGTAGCAAAATTTGTGCTTTTTTTGTTGTTGTTGGTGGTTTTTTTTTTAATGCAAATAGAACACATTAATAAACAAGATAAATGTTTTCTCTACCATTTAAATTATAAAGTTGAATGTATGGAATGTAATGATTAAGAAAATGCAGTTGATACCATGAAAATATTTAAATTTGGATTTCAATATTATAATTAGGATGCAGGTGAAATGGTTATTTTCTATATTTCCAACAGTATTTGAATATATATATATTTAAAATCATAATTTACTTTGATTAGTTTAATTTCTTTTACTTTTATCAGTGTCTTGGGTAAAATGAAATGTGAGCTTACTTCTATCATATCCACCCAGCTCTCTCAGAACATAACTTAGCAACAACATATTTATGTATTATATTTTTGTTCAAAATGGAATGCTCAGGAAAAATATTATTGTTAATTTATGTGTATGATTTTTTCTTTCAAATGAAGCCACTGCAAAATATAAAAAATGCAATAATATGCTACTATAATAAAATCTTTTCTTATAAGTTTGAAAAAGTTTAGGTAGATTTTCAATTGCTGATAATCCAAATGCAACACTATGATGAACTATCCGCCAAACATAATATGTAGCAAAGATTGCATTTATAGTAACTGGAGGGATATAAGCCACTGATTTTCCTGAACTCAAACATGACTTCTTCTTGTACCAAAAATTGTAAGGGTGTTCCTTTTCTCTTCAACTACCTTTTTCTCCTGAAATACTGAATGAAACAAAAATAATTGTTATGCTGCACTGCTTTTAATACGTATCAGTCAAAAAAAAATATATTAGAAAGCTCTGAAAGTAAAATCTATTTAAGTCACTATTTAAAATACCAAAAAGAGAAATATAGTCTCTCTCTTGGACTGACAAAATTCTACTGTAATGACCCTGGAACAAAGTTAGTCAAGGTTTCGGAGCTGAGCTAACATGTGTCAATATACTCGCTTTTTCCTGGGTTTTGGGAAGGGCATGTGATCTATAATTAGGTGTTGACATTATTATTTTTTATTATCTTTTTATTTTTTTACCATGTAAACTCACTACCCCCTTTAAAAATAAAAATAAATAAAAATAAAAATAAAAGATAAGAGATTTCTTACAGCCTTAAAGCTATGACAGTATGCATTAGGACCTCCTCAAACTTCTGCTCACAGTGTGTGCTGGTAATCATATTTGGATATATAATTTGAACAGTTAGGATTCACCTAGCAGCATAACTTACACCAATTTTTCTAAGAGTAACTTGTCTCTAATTTATGTGACAAAACTGTCTCTTCTAGCACAAAAAGCACTGAGAAGATATAAGAAGATATACATTGGTAGTACAAGGTAGCTAACAGGTACTCTGACAGAAGTGGGCAACGTAGTGTATTCACGTCTTTCTTCTTTCAGCCATTCCAACCTCAACACATGGTTAAGCCACTTCTTCCAGAGAACTTCATGATGTTGTGACAAAGATTTATAATGCAGAGATTTTCCAGCATTAATTACCACTTATGTTAAAGACGGTTTACTGGACACAAAAGCACCATTGCCTGACTTTTCAGGATCTCTAATATATTGTCCCAGATACTCACCTCAGCAGGTAAAAGTTAACATCAAAATCTGACATACATACATGGTATAATTTTATTGAGTACTCAAAAACCAAAACACACACATACATACACACAAAAAGGAATTTAAGTTGTGAAGCGTGAGATTGAAAAACAACAACAACAAAGATGCCATGGAGCAAAGAAGAAATTTGGCAGAAAAAAAAAAAAAATGTGACAGAGCAGCAATAGTGATGGAATATTAGAATGTGAGGTGAAAAGCGCTAAATACGTGGAATGAACACCCAATGGACCTGTAGACAGATACTTGTGCTGAACAGTATAGGTATAAGAAAAAAGACAACATGGAAAATATAGAGTGATAGCAGGTTACAAGATATAAAACTTTGAAGCATGTGCAGTTTGAACTTTTGAAAGCAATAGAAAAACTTCCTTTATCTTCACTGTCCTGAAACAAGATTTTTAGACAAGTAGCCTCATACTAACATAGATCCGTCCTTAGGAATTTCAACCAAATTGTCACCTATAAAGGTTAGAACATAAAGGCAGGAAAAGACATTCTGTTATCTATTCATGTTGTTTAAAACATAGTTTTGATTTTCGTGTTTAGAATAAGCAATATTTTATCTTATTGGAAAAGGATGTGAGCGAGTTATTGTTCTCAAGTTATTTTGGGGATGTGGGTTGATATCTCCATATTTCACTGGATTGTATTCTTACTTCTTAATCTGTTACTGCCTCTTGTTTTACAAGACCTCTGTCTCAGGGCAGAGGTTTGTCTTAGCCTGCACTGCACCTAGCTCATGGTGGGGATTTGATTCCTGACTGGACATCTCTAACAATAATGGAATTCACATAATAATGTGAATACTGGCACTTCTTGGTAGCCCCGGTCCTACAGCCCTGCATTTCCAACACCATCAGTAAGACTAGAGGACAGAAGTAAAACTGGATAACAAGTGACAGACAATAAAGAGAGCCAATAGGACAGAAAACACTTTTAGCATATGCAAATGTTAGAATAAAAGATTAAAAAAAAAAAATAGTCAGCTGAGGCAACAAGAGCTTCACTCACATCAAAACTGTAAAACTTCTCAAGCTCTCATGAAAATAAAGCATTTCCTGATAACCAGCCAAGCATACAGGAGACTTACATCTACATATGGTATGAAAATTAGCTTTTACTCTTGTTTTTCTGATTTTTCAGAGAGACCCATAAAATATAGTTTAAAATAACGTCCCAAAGAAATCTAGAGCAGAGCACTGCAGGTAGAGCTTATTAGTCTACTGAAGTACAGCACTGGTATTACACGATTATACAAATAGCATAGCTGTGCCACCGAATAAAAAGCTGTGATGAGGGCTACTTAATTTACAAATGTTGTCATCACCTTCACTAACCTTCCTCTTCTGTAATGCCACATGTTAAGCATCAATGTTCTATATTATACTAAAAGATCATAAAGCTTCATGTCCTGGTTCAGTATCCAACCATAAGTCTCTCAACTCTATTATCGCTTTTAATAATGAAATTACATATAAATTGTCTTTTAGAGCTTGAGCATGCGGAATTGTCATCACTTTAAATCCCCTGCATAAAACCCATTTCTGTATCCGTTCAGCTATGTGAGTAAGACAATGACTTCCTACAAATAGGGAAAGAGGAAAGTACACTATAGCTGTGCAGGCTAATGAAATAAACCAAGAAAAAAACAGTAGATTTTGGGTTATCCCTTCAGATAATTCTTCCTGTGTGCCTTAATCTCACTGTTCTCCCCAGAGATACTTTAGCCCTACATGCTAAGTAGGAAACATTCAGGTTGTCAACTTTGTTATTTGGGGTAATCCAAACAAAATAAAGCATGGAATAACACAAAGCCCATAGTGACTCCCCAGCGATGAAAAGTCTGTGCTACTAGCAACTTATAAATAACAAGTTGAGCTGGTAAATTCATACCTCTTCTGTATTTCTGGGGTACCCTTTTACCAAGACCTATTCCTTCTACAAAGCAGATATGCAGTACTTGAGTATTTTGATTAGTCATTTGTTTCATTTGCAGAACTTGTGGTGGAATAATATTGACAAGAGTGGTTATGTCCGATTTTTCTTAAAAGGTCATCTGTTATCAATTTTCACAGCACAGAACAACAAAGAGTCGCTGCAATGGATAAATATCAGAAAGAGCAGATTCGCATTTTCAGTTTCAGAAGTTGACTTTTGGGAGTATATAAAACAATACTGATTCAAAGATTATGTTAAAATGAAGATAACAAATAGAAAAAGAATAAAAATATATGTAACAATGAGGAAGGAAGTTTCTCTGATTCGTTATGCTATCTTTGTTTTCCACATAGTGTACACAAATAAAGATAAGGACCTTTTTTTTTTTCCTCTCAAAAGGACTTGGGAAAAAAAAAAAAAATATTTCTGTGCAGAGCTGTAGCTACTCTCAGCTGGGTGCTCAGCTGCAGTTTTTCAGAGCAGACTTGAACATTTATCTTATGCAGGCTATTTGGAGAGGCAAAAGCCCAAGGCTGAGACTGGGCTCAGGTCTCCATGGGTTACCTCCACAGACAACAAGAGGAAAAAGAATCACAACCAACCTGCCTCCTGCTCCCTTATCTATAAATGTGGCAGCCTAGCCCATTTTGCCTAAATTTAGCCCTTATAACTTCCCTTCTTCTCCTCTCCATTTCCCAAAGTGACAGTAAAGTTGTTGTAGTGGGTTTCTAGAGAGATGAAAAGCTACTGGACTTATTTCTATTCAGAGGTTCTCAGCTTTCTCATTCACAGATGAAGTTCCCTCTGTTTCTCAGTGACTGGTATTTGGTACACTGCTATGAGTTTGAAAGAGTGTGGCCAATGCTTTCACAGTACTTACCGATTTAAAGTATTTTACCAAGAACACTTATTATCCAACATAGTCCAAAAGTTACCACGCACATTTGAAAATGGCAGGCAATGAGCCAGGAAAAGAGATGCACTTTTCACTGTGTCTGTATGGCTTGTTACATATTGCAAACATATTGCAATAGGTAAATATCAAATGTGAATAATTCTGTCACACCAAAAAAAAAAAAAAAAAAAAACAACAAAACAACAACAAAAAAAAACCCACAGCCTTCTTCCCTCCAAACTGATGAGTCTGGAAGAAGCATTCTACAGTCTATACCAACAAATAATATACATTTCTGGTTATTCTGCTGTTCTGCTACTTAGAAAGCCCTTTCTCCACCTTGCTTCAGTGCATAACTGCAAATTCTGCTTGATATATCACTGTATCAATGATTTTCTTTGTTACCCTTTATTATCAGCCCTTCACATCTTAGAAAGGTCTCAATAAAATAATAATAATAATAATAATAATTTAAAAGTTTATCTCAGTAACCATTGTGCTTATGTGCTTGAAACTGTCTCTGTCTCTAACCATCCATAAATCTAGAGCCATTGGAAAAGGAGTTTTGGTCTGGGTTCAAAAGAAAATAATAAAGTCAGCCATCAATTTTCACACTCAATCACATGGAGTTCTCAGCCTTGTTTCACTTCAAGTTTATTTGTGGGCTGCTTTTGATTCAGTTGTTGTTTTTTGCTTGTTTACTTAGACAAATAAAAGAATTACTGTCTGTGGCTTTGTGTCATTCCAATGCTTTTGAGGAGACCAACATTCTTGCAGGCAAACACTGGTGAAACTAAATAAAAGAAAACCAGGAACAAAACAAAACAAAACAACAACAAAAAAGCACAAATCCCACAAACAAACAAAAAGGACACAAACACAAAGTCCTTCAAACTAAAAACAAAAACACACACACAATGTTTGCATAATTATGTAACAAAAACATGGGAAAACAACAAAAGAATATCAGACATAAAATTAGACTTCAACTGCATCCTTTTTTTTTTTTTTTGCCTCTGCATACCTATCCAGATTTTAACTATGTGACTTTAAACAGATTTTAAAATATTCAGTATTATAGAATATACTATATACATTTATACTATATACATTTGTAATTTTAGGTATTTTTATATCAAATCATTTTAAACTGTTCTATATTATTATTTTTATATCCAAGTAGATTCAATTAAATTCATTTATATGGAAAATACAGAGTAAGACATTTTATAGAGAAATAGTAAACTGTTTCTGGAAAACAGAAGCCACCTAAGCTTCCAGCTAAATTATTATCATAGTTAACTGCTTCAATTCCTACATGGAATGTCTGGAAAATAATGGGGACTATCTGGATGGGTAAATGGGCTAAATAGTTAATTTCTTCAACTGTTTTATTAAAAATAAAATAATAATAAAAAAAAAATATGCTGTGCTGATTGATAGAAAGAAATTGTATATGTTTCAGTCCACAATCTGGACTGTTAAGCACCTCCCAAGAGGCACTCAGAATTACTCAGGATTGAATCCAAGATGATTAAAATTCATACCACAGAGAGGAAAGACCTACATATAAAAGCAAACAAAAAACAAAAACAAACTACCAGTAACAGCAACAAACTTCAATCACCTCTGATTCCTATTAATTATTGTAAAACTATTGGTGTTTCTCCAAAGGTTTCTCCAGAGTGATGGGAGAAACAGGACCCTGCTACCTCAAAAAAAATAAATACATTTAAAAACAAACAAACACCACTGAAAATAAACAACATATCAATAATTCAATACACTTATGATATGGATCTGAAATCTAAATATGAAAACATTGAAAAAAAAATATTTTAAGTGAAAGACTCATCTTAACAAAGTGAATAGGAATCCTATTATATAATTTCCAAGGAATTGGATTTTACCTTGCATGATCATGTAATTAAAATGTTAAATTGCATGCAGCCAGAAGGACAGAATTAATGCCAAACATGGAATTAACATTGGTATTTCATGACTTTTAACTAATTTGCAATGTAACCCTAACATTCTCCAAATACTGCCTCATCCAAACAGAACTGCCTAGGGCGTTTTAAAATTGGATAGTGGCAGAGAGAAAATATTCCCTAGCACAGCTCCATTTGCCTGCTTGTTTCTGAAGCAGTTTCTCTCACAGCCATTAAAATCTGAAGGCAGGTTCCTCCTTCCTGGGTGTCCACGGTCAGACTGGCACCCTGCAAAGCATCCTGAACTTCAGGTAGCATAGGACTGACCTCCCCAGGAGCAGAATGCTCTGCAGAATATGAAGCAGAGTCTGGTTGCTGTTTCCACTTCACTTGATGAGAGAAGTGAGTTATGCCAGCTCTTCACTTTCCTCACCAAGAGGAAGGAAAAAAACCTACCCTTCTATCCAAATCTCAATCTCCTCAGTCCCTACCTGCCTACAGAGGCTTTGAAACAGGCACAGCAATATTTTTAGGGGGAAGAAAGGGGGAGGAAGGTGACTGCTGCTCACTTCAGAGTGGTACTCCATATAATATGTTAACACACAGAACGAAAATCACTTCTTCACCTCTTTTCTCCCCTGCATGGGAATGCAGCTTTGGTCGTGATTGCACCTCAGGAACCACACAGTAAAAAGCCTCTCCAGAGTGAAGGTTAGGAACTGGGCACATCTTATCTTATAAGATGCTCAGCAAGGGCTCTGTTTCCAGGAAAATGTGCTTCCTTTTGAAAGTGCAAATTTATGTCTGCTTTTCCTACAAAATGCCGGTACAAATGTGAATTCTTGAGCCAACAATTCATACTGCTGATACAAAGGCAGGCTGGGCACAGACTGTTACTAGTAAAAAAATAAATAAAAATAGACGTGAAGGGGTTGCTTTTCAGAATATATATATATATGAATGCTAGGACTCCTGGAAAGGACTGGAAAAAGCAGACTGTGAAGCTAAAAATAATCACGTCGTGTACTCCAGTGTTACCACAGCATATTTGGCCAAAACACAATAATCTAGTGAATATGAGAATTGCTACAGATCAAAACCAGACTTCTGTCAAGTATTTAAAGACATTTATTTTCCAGGAGAGAAATTCTAAATTGTAAGCCACACATCCTTTTATATCACCAGGTAAAAATGCCAAATATACTATTTTCCTTTCCAAATATATTATTCTCCCTTTCCTCTTCACTCCTCTTCACTCCACCCCCCTCCAAAAAAAAAAAAAAAAAAAAAAAAAAAAAGACCTTACAAAGCCAAGTAGTTTCCAAGTTGAAACTGCTACCTAACCTCTAACTTAACAAAAACTTTCATGATGCTTGAAATGAAATATACATATATTTGTTTATTCTAGTTCTCCTTTAGTGCTCAGTTGTGCATAATACTAGCTCCAGTTCAGAAAAACACGTAAACACAACCATAGCCTTAGTCACAAGAACAGATCGCCATTCAACTTGATTATTTGATGGCATGATTAAATTCTAAGTACTTAGCTGTGTTAACAAAAACATTAAGGTTTTTGTCTCAGTAGGGCAAATCAAGTAAGCTGAAATTCCCTGCACTCGTACATTTGAAGTAGTGGATTTCAGATTACATTTTTTTTTTTCTGTAAGCCTACCATTTTGCAAAAATTTGTCACTCCCTTGTTTTCTATGCATTTGCTATATCTTAATGAGAAACTGCATTTATTGATTCTCATATTACATAGAGAAATGAGTTTTTCTTTCAATAAGATGATTACACATAAATGTTACATAGAAGTACAAGAAGGCTGGATGGTTTTTTTGTTTTGTTTTGTGTGGTGGTTTTTTTTTTTGCTCAATACTTGCTGAAGCATATTACTCACCAGCACAACGCAGTGAATGAGCTAAGGCACAGATTCACAGCTGTGCTCAGTGTGTTCCACATGCAGCTACGGCCGCTGACAATAAGCCATTTGGGATGCCCTGATGCAAGGGCTTGTTCTGTGCTGGCCTGGTGCCCATCAGAGGGTGGGTAAAGCCAAAAGGCTATGCCATGCTCAGAGGGCAGTGAGGCCCCCAAGGTGCCGCTCTGCCAGCCAAGCAACATCAAAGCATAGCAGCAACGTAGACGTGCCCTCCTTTCCACTTGTCACACCCCTAGATGCCTGAATCTTTCTCTCTTGACCATAATAGTGCCAGTCTTTAGGGAACAAACAGGATAATATTGAAATGCTGTTTTCTGGGACTAGTTTTTTGTTCTTAGGAAAGAATATGCATTATTATACTTCTGTATTCCCACGTAACAAAACAACTAATATTAGTAATAAAATATTGTCTTTGTATCAGTAATCATAAAGCACTTTCATTATTGTACTCCCTTAAAGAAGCATAGACAATAGATTAAACTCTTAAAGAAAATCACGAGAGCGATCAGAAACATGATGCATTGCTGTTTTGAAGTGCTAAAGGTTTTTCTTTTTCAATCTGCATAACTTTTGTCCCATCCTGGTTTATGTCAGACACACTGACAGCGTTTCAATTTTCAGGTTACACCAGATAAACACATCAAAAAGCAGGCATCTGTACTTTCCAATGTTTGGTTAAATCCCCTACCTTTCCTACATAGAGTGGGTCTGTGCCCATGTATTCTTCCAGCACAAAGAATTGATTCCACACCCAGCTGCGTTTGGTTCTTGTCCTCCCTGATTGAAAGTAGGGCTTTGACCTGGACCTTGAGGGCTCTGCTTGATTCATCCCAGAAAGACACAGGAAAAGAGCTATTATCTGCAACAAATGGCAGAACTCCACTTTGCCCATCTTCATCTTTTTTTTTTCTCCTTTTGACAAGAGCAGGCACAATTCCAGTTGTCTCTGCAGCTCTAGCTTCCAGCAGGGTGTCAGCTGGGAGTCCAGTGATAATAATTTGTGGAGTGGTCACCACTTCTGAGTAGCCTTCACCAAAGAAATGGCATAACAGGTACCTATCTGTAAAAAAAAAAAAAAAAAAAGGCAAGAACTGTTGTCGGAATTTCATTTATTTATTTATTTTACTAATGTAAATTCTTTGCAACATTTACATAATGCAGAAATGTTTATTTATGATTTTTCTAATCATCAACACAGTTGAGTTTACTAATTAGTCTGTGAGTTTAGACTTCATTCCTTGGATTTTGCTACTAGTGATCAATATGTATTTTTTATTTATAAAGTTTTCTTGTGACTGTTCTCTTAATATACCCATTTCCCCAGTACAAAGGCTGAATTTTCTTCTCCTTAAAATAAGCAAAACAAGTGTAATTATTTTACAGTTATTATCTTTGATTTTTCCTCCTCTGCCTGTTATAGTCAGCTTTACTTGACATTACTATGACATAATTATAAAACAGTTACAGACGGGAAGCAATATTAATGGAAAGGACATATGTTAGCTTCTCTTTTCCATATAACTGAAGAGTAAAATAATGGAGTATAAGATGAATCAGAAAAATTTGATTGATTCTTAGTCACAGTAGACCAGATGTTATGATTTGTTCTTATCTGAATCTGACTGGCTAAAAAGCCCTCCGAGTGTCCCCACTCATTTTTTCTACATTTCTAAAGCAAATATCAGGCATGATAAGAAGCATGTTAGAATAGCTTATGTACTTACTTTAACACATATATGTTCAGCAAGATCAGAAAATTATTTGATTTTGCGTTTTCAGTGAAACCTTACGTTAATGATGAATGATTTTTCAACAAAAATACACATAAGTTTTATTTTTCTGTGCATATTGTCTGCTTCCTTTTCAAAACCTTGATCATTTAGTAATTGGTGGAACTTGCCAAGAATAAAGAATCATTTACAAAAACTATAAAAACTTTGAACAACATTTAAATCAATCCTTTTTTAAAGTGCATCTTACAGTTACAAACCTTCTCTGGCCAAGTAAAAATATATACATAATATAATGATTATACAAGTTCTGTTAGCCAGAACCAAATGCAGCTTTGTATTTCAAGGGAATCATCTGCATTAAGCCCAAGTAAGCAATGCTGTCTCTGAAACAGGCATTCTCCTTGTCTGAGTGAGCAATAAGGCAGACAAGAAGTATTTAAGAAGTGCCAAATACAAGGTGAAAATGAGGATGAAATTAAAACGGATAACAAGGCTTTCAATTAGAGTGAGCTGTTGCTACTTAGGAAGCCATGGAAGAAAGAAGATTGCATCCTTTATACATTATATTA
Source organism: Anas platyrhynchos (assembly GCF_047663525.1). NCBI lineage: Eukaryota > Metazoa > Chordata > Aves > Anseriformes > Anatidae > Anas > Anas platyrhynchos. Next base: position 56,684,239 of record NC_092588.1, on the reverse strand, counting down.
AATCACATTATGCAGTAGACATTAAATCACGTATGCATTAAATGCTCTAGATAAACTCATATTCCTACCCACTACTATTATAAGTGATTGGAATGCGATCTCTGATATCTGATTTCACTATGTCAGGCTCTTTTAGCTACAATACTATGTACCTACCATGCAGCCAAAGGTACCTAGAGGGCACAAACACGAAACAAATAAAAAGCTCTTCTGATTATAGACTGTATTTAAAGCCTTTTTATAGTAATCCCTTCTGTGGTACTGCCCTGCACCAGAAAGGCTTTGCTTAGAGAATGGTGGGATAAACCACAAACCCACTGAGCATGTATGCTAAGCAGCAGCTATTTGAAAGCTTCCATATGTGAAAATTTAGTGTCTCTATACATGCAAAACAATGGGAATAGGTGCTGTCTTACCTAAACATTCTAAATTTCAAAATGTGATGCACAGTTATAAAACACATCCCTCCAATCTGCACCAAGATTTTTTTTTTTTTGGCAGCAGGATTAACATGCAGGTGCCATCGTCACTAGCAGAGCGTAATTTAAAATGATTAATCCCAACTAGTCATAGCTAGGTTTTGATGTGGGCCATAGGGTAAATCATGACCAGGTGACATTGTAATAACCAAAAGGGCTACCATAGGTGTTAAGGAGAGTAGTTGGGCTTCCCAAGTGGCATATTCACTTCCTACCACTCCTTTCAAGTATGAAACATATTGTCTGTATTACAGGCTGTTTGCACACCCTTTAGTTTCCTTCTCTGTATCTAAGCTACATTAGGTTAAATACATCTGATATTGATAAACTGTCAGTTTATTTCAAAGAAGCAGCAGATTGTTACTTAACAGAGATAAAAATATGAAATGGATTTTCTTAAGAAATGTCAGTAAAACATTTACAATATGTTAGAGTCTTTCCACTAAGCAGTTTGAAATGTCTTGTTCTTGCTCTGAACAGACATTTCAAATCTAGAATTGCTCTAACCTTTATCTCGAACAGTGTTCTCTTATATCCTTTCTTTTACACCTGCAGGGAAGTATGAAAGCCACCATATGGAGCTCCATGGTCCCCAGCCACACACCACAGCACAGAACTGAAAAACGCACCCAAAATACCAACTGAAAAACAGTCCATATGCTAGACAGCACAATCTGATGAAAAACAGAATACTCACACCCCCTGGAAAAAAAATAAATAAATAAATAATGTTGTCATTTACTCATTCTCAAATCTTTTCACCACACAGTCTCCAGAATTCCAATTATTTTTGTTCAGCTGTGTGGCAGCACTTTGTACTGAAGCACTCTTCCCTCCCTTCCTCCCCTTCAGGAGGAATCTTCCCATTCCTCTAAGAGTGCACCCTCCCCCCCCCCCCCTTTTTTTTAAGGTTTTTATTTATAGTTCTTTCAGCACATTGTTTTTTGAGTGTCATACTTCCCAAAACAGAAGTAAAAGTGTCTGGTGTTTAATTCTTTTTTCTGTTTTGGGAATAATTACTTCTTAAATTGTATTAAATTGTATCTTTTGTTCTGATATAGATGTATATATTTATATGAATTTTTTATGGTTATGTGTAAAATGTATATATATTATGTTTTTGTTCAAGCATAACTAGCACTTTATCATCTGCTTTGTGAAATGCCTATGTATGAAGTCGATATGTAAAACACAAACAATATCATGGCATTCAGAAAACTAAGAAGTAAACTAAAAGGTTGCTTTTTTTCTCTTCACCAAGGCATAAACTTAATGTTCTGAGAGCACTTGCAGCTACAGATATGAAGAACAATGACATCAATAGATGGAATGAAGCTCTCTGATTTAGGTGCCTTCTCTATCATCAGCATTTATGCACTTGAGTGAGAAATGAAGGCAAAATTGACCTGCACTGTTTTGTGTTTAAGCATTCTCATTTATGAAATGGTAACCTGTTCTGTACAAACAGAGTATACAGAAATGAGAAATATTTGTACCTGTAATTAATGTCTTTAGTTACTCTAGGAAATTAGTACATCTTCATATAATGTTTCTAATTCCATGAAATGCTACTTCCCTCCTCAAACGGGGTCTCAGGTACAATAATGTCTCTTCAAGCTTTTCCTTCATGAAAAGTAATTTAGCTTTTAAAAATAAAATGAATTTGACTGCTCATGTATTTTAAGCAAGATGCTCTACCTTCTACATCTAAGCTCGTATTCCTTATTTACTTTACATATAGTACCAAAATTCACAAATATAAAAAAATATAAACCCAAACAACCAGTGTGCAATTCAAAGAGTATGTTATGTGATTTGGACTGTGCTTGTAGTGTGTCTTACCATATCAGTAATATGCTGTCTAGGTGAACAACTGCAAGAAATCCCATCCTCCCCCCAAAAATATATATGTGAATATACATGTGAATATATATGTGAAGTTTGGGGGGGGGAGGATGGGATTTCTTGCAGTTGTTCACTTAGACAGCATGTTACTGATATGGTAAGACACACTACAAGCACAGTCCAAATCACATAACATACTTTTTGAACATATATATATATATATATATATACACACACACAAACACACACTGAATATCAACTCTCTCATGGTGTGTTCTTAAATACTTGGTTCATCTATAAAACATCAGAATGAAAAATACACATCTGAAAAAATAATAACCTCCTTATTCAATATATACCATAAAATTTACATTTTCTCCCATCTGCTGTAGAGAAGTCGGGCTATATTTAAGCCACAGACTAGTAGCAGAAGTGTTCTCGTGAACACTGCTAATCTGAAAAATGTTACTACTCTACTTCGCCAAAACAATCTGCTAGTGTCAAAAAGACACCATTATGCACTGTCTCCAAGGGGCAATCTTGATTTGATGAAAACATTCAGATCATGAATAAGATCCTCAGCTTTAAGGAATAGTTCCCTTCACTGCAAGCAATTAAGGGCAATTTACACCCACTGAAAATCTCTCTGAATATTTTGTTTCACTCCATAATTTCTAAAACAACACATCAAGAGTAGTCCTGGCTATACTCATGTACCCCTGAGCCCCACTAGATACGGACAAAACATGTATTCAGTCCCCTAGATGTCCTCATGAAAGGCCTCCTTCCCCACCTCTGAATTTTCCGTGGTCTCGTTGGGCCTTTGGTGAAAGCTCTTGAGGTCTTTTTGGTGCCACCTAAACTTTTCAGCCAAAGCACAGATTTCTACAGATTTCCACTCACACATTGCTGCTCGTATCACAGTGCCAGCTTAATATATGAACCATATTATTTCCCTATCAACCTTGTCAGCCAAACATAGAATTTTGTCCATCAGCATATATTGTCCTAAAGTCTTTGCAACATATAAAATACTTCAGGAAGAAGAGGTGGAAATCCAATACCTTTTCCTAGACTCCACCTGACTGGATTACATTTCTCTGTTTTGAAAACTCAGTGTCAGTTCAGAGCATCCATTTAAGGTTTAAGTGAAGAGTTTTTCATTTCTATTGCCTCCCCCACCCCTTATTCTCCTCTCCTAAGATTGCTTCAATTTTTGATACTATAGCAAAAATTTACTGTTTAAACTCAGATCTCACTGTCTCTGGAATGGCAGCCCTGAAAATACCTGTGAGTAAATTTTATTTTAGCTTGATTATTTTAGCTTGATCAATAGCACACAGTTATCCTTCCTTCCCAGCCTCCCTCTCACTCCCCTACCAACCTCCCCTCTCACCCCTTCCCCATACACACTTTAGCCTTTCAATAGAACAAGACCCTTTATGTTGAGATAATTCTGAGGGTGACTATTGCCACTGGATCTTGAACCAGGATACCATAAGCACAGCAGAATCAGCAAGTGAGCCCCCTGACAGCTGAACTAATCTTGCTGAAATATTTATGTTTTGACATTCAGTTTTACAATGCCCATTGGAAAAGGTATCACTTTCTGTGGAAGAGGAAATTCCCCTTGGAGGAGCTGTAAGCTCACAACAATGTCACACATCTGAAATATCACAGGGACTCTTTTTGCAGGTACAGGAACTCTGTGATCCTTGAGACAAAAGGGTTAGAGAAGAGAACATGTTTAATTACGTTGCAGATTGCAACATCTGGTTGCAACATTTTTTCATGGAAATAAACAAATAAATAAAATAAAAAGGAGGGTGCCTTAGAGCAAGTGAAGTGGGGACCCTCCCATGAAATGAAGGTCTGTGAGTCAAGGCAGTATGATCAAACCTGTTAACTCCCTGTGCCAAATGACATTACATCTACAGACCACAACCTCCTGCAGCTAACTGGCCTAAATATTCACATGGGAGATCTGTAAATGGAGAGCACATCCTGAAGTCTGCATCTGGTTATCAAGCAAGAAACTATCACTGCTCCAAACATATGGCACTGTTACACTAAGCTGGCTCCAATACCCTCTGACTCAGGTGAAAGGACCTGACAACACAACAGAAAAACACCAGGCACACTTCAATAAATGATATGGCTTCACAAAATGCAGAAAGAAAACCAAGCGACTGTTTTTGGTGTTTCACAATATTCTGCAGTTGATTGTAAGACTTGATGTCACTGGAGAGTTCATACTTTTTTTTTTTCCCTCCCTCTAGAAAAAAATGACGAAAGAAATTTTATATCGTTTTCTCCATATGAAAGTGCTTTGTTGGTTTTTCACCTTGCTATGGTACATTGGTACATTTTATAGATCTAGAGTTGCTGGAAAGGAAAATGCTAATTAGATCAGTTATTGAAAAGAAACGCTAGCAGTACTTGTATGTGTGAGACCAATCAAGTCAAATATTTAAACTTCCACAAGCTCAATTTCTGCAGCCTCATTTAAATTGAGGAATTTCACATAATACCTAAGGGAAGAAATGACTTCGTGGCATTTTCTTGCAGAACCACTGAATTCCCAGAGGAGGCACTCCTGCATTACTGCTTAGAGTTAAACCTAGTTTGACAGGCAGGACTGAAGTAGCCGTCATATATTTTATACACCCTTCCTCAGCTAGAATTTAATGATTTTTATTCCTACAAGAAAACAATACCCAGTAGTAGCATGAAAGCATACATAAAAAAAAAAAAAAAAAAAAAAAAAAAAAAGAGAGAGAGAGAGAGAGATAGAGAAGAGAAGAAGTGTTAAACTAAAATAACTAAAATAAATTGAATAAATTGGATGGCTCAGGAAAAGCATTCATTGAAGAAACACTGAACAGATCAGATATTACATCAATATCCAAAAAAAAAAAAAAAAAAATAGTCAATCTGCCACTAAATCTGCCTTCTGAGTAGTATATTCATATGACAAGCATTTTTAGTTGGAAATACCTTCTATTTTCATTGCACGTTGGAGTCAGTTTTTGTGCTGATTACCTTTGAGAAAAGGCTTAGCCAGGTTTACAGCAAAGTAGGACTTTAATTTAGAGTAAAACAACCAGGGTTTTGCATTAATAATGATTTTCTTGAGCCAAGCATCTGACAACTGAAGAAACATAGAAAAACATGGATAGAACACACTGAGGATCCATGAGAAGGATCCATTCTGCTTATCAGATAGGTCATGGGTAATCTGCAGTTAAACAAATGATTCACAATTACCTTTTTATATGTGTAGTCTAATGGAAGGTGTCCCTGCCCATGGCAGCGGAGTTGGAATTAGACGATCTTTAAGTCCCTTCCAACCCAAACCATTCTATGGTAAGATTTCTATGTTAAGATTTCCTTGCTATTAAATCAATAGCAAATAACCAAGAGTGCTTTGCAATTATATCAATAAAAGTAGACTTAAAAGAACTCTGAAGCTGTCATGCGGTACATTATTAACAAACACATTTCTAATGACCTACAGCAGCCTTTAATTACAATAAAGTCTTCCATTATAAGGGTGAAATGCCCTCTGACTAAAACTCCAGTATTAAATGATTTTTTTTGTCTGTTTGTTTCAAGAAAACACTCTAACTTACCAGAGATTGTTTTTTTTCTTCACATTCACTCACATTTCTAAAATGCAGTGGTAGCTCAGATTATTAACTTGGATACTTAGTTAATTAACCCAGCAGTTTTTAATCTACTAAATTCTCAAACCCAGAATATTCCACATAACATAAAAAGTTGTCAGAGTCAGCTTTCAGCGTTTTTGCTCTGCTCTGCTTCCTGTGGATTTTACTGTAATTATTTTTTAATCTTATTTAGGCTTTCTTCATGTCCCCCCAAAAGAAGCGTGTCTAGATTAGATCCTCTGGTATTTGCAGGCTGTGAGAGATAGAAAAGTGTGTACAAGGAATTTAAACAGAATGTCACATTTGGTCCCAAGAGAGTTGGTTTGGACTTTTTTGGTGCCTCCCCCTCCCCCCCCAAAAATGATAACACCACAGTCACACTGAACTAGTTTCAAATGAGGCATGCTTATTGTTTCTATACATTCTCATTTCACTTTTGCATTTTTAAAACTGTTAGGATATTACTAAGAGCAAACCAGCACCATTTCCCAACTAATCTTTATCTTCTGACCTGTTGTACATTCAAAAGCAAAATTCTAACCAAACTTATTTATACAACTTGCATGCTGTTAATTTAACTTGCTCATCTGAATAGCTCTTCACCTGAGATTAGATAGATCTATCTTTTCCAGAAACAGAATAACATCTACCTTTTACCAGAAACAATCTCCTACAGACTTCACAACATGTAACAAAATTAGTAGATACGATAAAGGTAAAAAAGTAAAGTCACATATCACTATCACAGAGAGGCTGTTACAGAAAATGACATGCAAGAGTTTGGCTCCTTTATCTACTTATTTACTTATTTGTCCTGGAAAGCAATTTGTTTTCTGCAAAGCTTTAGGATCACCTATGTTTTAGCTGAGAAAATGGCAAGGCACTTTGTCTTGTTAGAGAAACTATAAAGTATACACTGCCCTTTCAAGTCTCTGCTTTGACTTGAGAAGTTATCTATCAGAACATGAGAGTTTTTTTAATCTTGCAATGGGAAAAAGATTAAAGTATCAGCATTTCAGTTCCTAGAATCAGAGTGCTTCACTAGTCTCAGTCTCCCCTCCCTCCCTAAATCCTCTGCTTTGCTGGGAAAGCTATCGTTGTTTGCAGAATCCTGGCTCACCTGAACTACCTCACCTTTGGAAAGCATGGGGTATGAAGGCTAAATCCTATATCAAAATGGGATATTTCCCTCTGTTTACTGACTAGAAGTTGGATCCAGATCACAAAATACTTCCTACTAGTGCACACGGTCTATTACAGGAAAGCAGGACCTGTCTGTGTGTGGATATGTGGATAAATGAGGGAACGGGGCAGGGGGGAAGGGTCAGTATCAAACTGCCAAGCACTGCAGAGCCTGCCTTACCAGCTGAATGCTAATCAAAGAAATAAGCTCCCATCATTTTCACATTTGCAAACTCCAGAACATCCTTGACATAAAAGGAAGAAAGCTCTGGGAAATAACTCTCGGGAAATTTCCTGGCCTCCGCAGTATTGCTCTGTAGCATGAAAGCTGGACTCAGCCAGCAAGGCAACCGCTTTGCTTTAGCGGAAAGGACCGAGGCAGTCGGGACTTGGTGCTGCCTACATTTTACACAAGTCTGTAGCCCTCCCTTCCCCCACTCCATCTCCCCCCTTGTGTGCGAGACTTCTCCGAAGAGTCAGAGGGTTGCTATTGTTCTTTTTTTTTCTTCTTCTTCTTTTTTTTTTTTTTTCCCTTCTTATTGCAGTAGGTGCACACAAGCGTAGAGCATCCGTGCTCCCTCTCACTTCCCACCACTCCCCGGCCACAACCGGCGCTTGGGCGGCCTCTGCCAGCCGCGGTGCCCCGGGCAGCCCCTTCCCTTCCCTTCTCTTCCCTTCCCCGCCGCCCCCCGGCACGGCAGAGAGGAGACCACGGCGGAGAGACACGGAGGAAAGTTGCCGCTGCTGCCGCGGCCGCTGCCGAGCAGGAGCGGTGCGGGGCCGGGGGAGAGGAGCCGCGCTCAGCCCCCTGCCCGCAGCTGCTCCCACCCCCCCCTGCCCGCACGGGAAGGCGGCGGGGGCAGGTGCAGCCGGCACTCACTCACCTGCCGTCCCTCGGCTGCCCAGCGCAGTGAGTATTTTAATCCCAAGGGCCGGCAGTGCCTTTGCGGAGAAGTGCTGGTGGGATGCTCCCAGGCGGCGGCCGGGCACCCGCCTGGCATCGGGGCTGCGCGCCCGCTCGCGCACTCGCCCGCACCCGCGGAGGCAGGAGTGCCGCCGCTGCCCCGCTCCTCCTCCTCCTCCTTCTCCTCCTCCTCCTCTTCCTCCGCGGCACGGCACGGCACGGCACGGCACGGCACAGCGCGGCCAGCAGCGGGGCGCACGCAGGGAGAAGTGGGCGCCGGTGCCAAGCCCAGCTCCGACTGGGTGCGGATCCTGGCTGCGGGAGGAGGAGGAGGAAGAGGAGAAAGAGGAGGGAGGGAGGGATGGATGGATGGAAGGAGGGGGGAGGGAGGGAAGGAGACGGAGGAGGTGGGGATGCTGCTCTGGGCAGGGGATGTCACCGCTCAGCGGCCGGTGCCGGCTGCCAGCTCGGTCCGCGGGCGCGGAGGAGGCAGGGCGACTTTTTGTACCTCCAGCGGTGCCTATTGAGCAGGGACCCGGAGAGCAAGCAGCCTGCCCGGCCCCGCGCCCCGAGCCCCCCGCCTCTCCTCCTCGACAGGATATACAGATGGAGCCCTTTGGATAAAAATCAGGAGCAGGGCTAGGGGGTGGGGCGCGAGCCAATCTATCTCCCGATTTGCATTTGAAAACACGGAGCTGAAGGAAAGAGTTTAAGATATTTTTTTTTTAATACTCCCTTCCTCTCCCCTCCCCCAGCTCTCCCCCTTCCCCCCTCCCCCCCTTCCCGCTCATACACAAGCTTGTCCTAGGAGCCGTGATCAACTCAGCATCCGAGGCGTGAAGGGAAAGTCGCAAAACTAACGCAAAGTACCCGGGGTCCCTCCTTCATAATTCTGCCCTTTCAGCCCCCCCAACCTGCCGTGTTTCCAGCCTGCAGCACCCCACCCCCAAAATGGCCTGGGCGGCCCTGGGGGAGCCGGGGGTCGCGGGGCCGCTGGGCACGGAGCTGTCACCGACCGCAGCGACCGCAACCCCCTCAACCCTGGTGCCCGCAGCCTCCCCAGTGCCGCTGTCCCTCCTCTCTCCCCAGCTCTGTTTGCAAGGGGGGAGGGGGAATAATAATAACAATAAAATAAAGTGTGTGTAAATAGCTGGAATAAATAAACCAGGTGCTCTCGTAGAATACACGGTGAAAGAGGCGCCTGTGCCAGGGGCAGTGTGCCCGTGCTGGAGCTCTGCGCACCGGTAGGAGGAGGAGGCTGCGCACAGCCCCGCATCCCCAGAGCTGCCCGGAGAAGCAGCTCTGGGCAGTGAATATCTGCTTTGTCTGGACTTGGTTCGGCTGGGAAAGCGGCAGCACAAACTTTCTGCCTCGTTTCAGCACTACTGAAGCCTTTTGGGTCTGCAGCATGCACGAGGTCTGACAGTGAAATGCGATCACCCAGGACTCAGGATGCCTCCTGCTAAAAAAAAAAAAAAAAAAAAAAAAAAAAAAAGGAGGGGGGCAGCAGAGGTTCCAAATGCTAGCAGAGCTGCTGAACTGACATTTTCCACGGACAAAAATATTTTTAACTTACTGTTTTTAGAACAATGGATCAAACCAAGGGCAATAGCAAGAAATGAGCCTTGGCCAATGTCTTTTGATTTATTGCTCTATGAGGAAAGCATTCTCAACCTACTATGAACAGACTAATAATCTGTGTTTGTAATTAATTTTAATTCCTCATATATATACAATAAAGTGTAGTGTCAACAATAATGAAGTAATGTGAAGACAAAGTCACTTCTTAAAAAATAAAATAATTGATTTATATCAGGATTTTTCTTTTTTTCCTTTTTTTTTTTAATATAATTTTAGTTTCTGGATGTGGTTGTAGCCTTTGAATTCAAAAGTGCAAAGTATATATATTTTTATAAATGTAATAGTTAATCTCTGTGTGTTTCTTGTCTTGTAGCTTCATTTTCAGAGATGCAATTTCTGATGTGTCGCCCTTCTAACCGGAGAGTGGCAATTCAGCAACATGGCATTTGAGGACAGGAGAAGTGGTTTAAAGAGGGCAACTAGAAGCAATCTTCGTTCTGGATGTTCAGCAGCATCCGAGTGTGTGGTTACAATGCAATAGGATGTATTCAGGCAAGAAAATCCTGAAACATGATTGCATGCAATTGCTTAAGATTGCAATTAAGGATTCTTCTTTCCTTTGTCCTCCTTCCCCCAATCCCTAATGCATCTTTCACAAATTAATTGAAAGAAGACTCTTTGCACTGATCCTTAAAGAGCAAAGTTCAAGGACAATTTGTCTTTTCACTCACAAAATATCACAAACACCTTTGCTCTATCTTCTTTCAAACTCATTCTGTAATGAAACCAGTACTTGGGAAAATTATCTTTTCATACTTAATTTGAAAGCTGTAACTTCAGTGATGAAAAATGAAGGTTTATTTATTTATTTAAGAATATTTCATTGTTTGGGGATGGGATAAAATGAAAGAAGAATCTACAAAAGGTAGTGATCTTCATAAATTGTACTTACCACCTTCAAGCTCTTTCTTTGTTCCTGAGAATCAAAATATGGACTAAATAATTTTACCATCATTTTAAATCTTTAGAATAGAAGGATTATTTCTCCTTAATTTTGATTCTGATCCTGATATTCCTAATCAAGAATTGGAATAGCCAAATATCACCCAATTAAGAAGCTTTCATGTGTAGACTTTTACAGCGTATTTCATGACATTCCTACTAACTTAACAGACCACTTTCAAGGATGTGGTTTATGTTCCAAAAATCTATATTCTCTCAAGCAAAACCTTTAATTAAACTGTATGTCTGTGAAAATGCTTGAACTTATTTTTACTGTGTGAAAATAGGATAGATATTTTTGTCTGATTATTTTTTTCTAACTGCTTACACAGTCACATCAAAATAAAATGTATTGTACCCTTTGACTTTCACAGGAGCAAAACAGCTCGGTGACTCCAAGCAAAAAGTATGACTAAGCAGACCAATTTAATTTCATTGCCCTGGCAGAAGAAAATATAAAGAAGCAATTATTCTTAGTCAGTTTTGGCAATCCACCATTTTTAGTAACACAACCAAATGTATATTTTTTTAATACAATTTGTTCTTGACTGTCTTATTGGTGTATTTTTGCCAGTGAGTCAGTCCGTTCCAGTACATTGACCGAAAGATTTTGGCTGTAGTCCATACTTGACGTGCTGTTGCATTTCTTTCTAATATGGTTTGTAGTGTATTTACTCATCGTGAGAGGTACGTATGTACCACTTCCATGGGACAGTCTACCGTTTGTCAAAACAAATATTAGACCTGCATCTTAGGCCCTGTAAAGACAGCTGCAGGCATCAAAGAGCCTATTGGTTCTGGCACCTTTCCTTTGACTTCTCAGTGTCATGTATGCCAACGAACAATTTGAGTTGTGATCCCATACTATATAGCAGAACCATAGGCAGATCTAGGACCAGAAAACATGCTCTCACACACTCTCGAATACTTCTTATACAATGAGGGCTTTGGTGGGCACTGCTTAGAGAGCATTTTGACCTAAGGCAGAAAATGGAAAACTTTTATAGTTCTCTTCAGTTCCCTGAACCACTGAGAGTCTCTCAATATTAATATTTCTATCCTTAAAAAGTATGCATTCAGAAACAAACAAACAAACAACATCTGGTAACTGCTACCTGGATGCTGGTAAATCATTGACTATGTAGGTAGAAATAACTTCTATAATGCACTCAGCAGCAGCTTGCAGAGTTCCTTTGATATGCTTAGAGGCAAATACTAACTTTTCATTATGTTTCCTGAAATCTTATACAGATATTAGGTTTTCATGAGGCAAATAAGAGAGCTTGCAGTTTAAGATCATTTTTAAATGAAAACATTACTAACCAACATTAGCACATTAGTATGAGTACTAATGCAATTATAAATGGCTTTTAAATTCGGGCTTCTGCTGTCCAGAGATATTATTTACAGGTGGCTATAATTCTGATGTACATTTCTCACCTCTCATATCACCATCCATTTCTGTGGTTACAGAAGTTCAGATTCAGATCTAAAATGAAGTATTGCTTGTCTGATGTTTAGTTTTCTTTTATTCTAAATTCTATAAATTGGAGAAGGAAAAACAAAAATCCTATTGTAATTTAAGACACTTACTGCCTTTAACAAGATACTCAATACAGGGATGTCTCAGCCATTCTCTGTCCACCCTGTTATGACTTAATTCCATACTTAAACTGAGTTTTTTAGTTAATTACATTGTTGCCTAGGTTCCAGGAGTTTCCCATATTCCAGAAACCTCCCATCAAGCCACAGTAACTATGGGGACTTACTTAATAATCCCCCAAAGTTCATCAACCTGCTTCATAGAAGACTTTATGCAGAATATCCTCTAAAGACTTGGCAACCCAACTGAGATAATAATATGAACTAAATTGTAGAAAAGAAAAGTAAAGGTGATTCAATTGGTCAAAATATTAAGCCTCCACAATCACCCATTCCACTCTGGAATTGGTACTTTATCAGATCAGTATTAGCATCACAGCTCTACCTGTCCTTCTCTCATTTCTCTGTATCTTCTCTTGGATTTCCACAGTCTTTTGATGACATGGTGGGCCCACATATGCTGGCATATGTGGTGATATATTCTCAAGAATGTTATTCTTCTTCAGAAATAAATCGGATTAATATAAGGGAATATAACTGTAAAACTAATAAGAATTTATTATTGCCTAAGGTAATAAATGTGAATGCAGATAAAAATGGAGTTCATATTGTAAGGAAGTGTAATTTTAAGAAAGTGTAGATAGAAAACTGGATTGTTTAATCCTAAAAAGGGTCCAAAATTAAAAGAAAAAGATTTTACCAATTAGAGTAATTTATCATTCACATAGTAGTAAGAATAGCACAAGCAGAAAACAATTGGGGAAAAAAAAAATAAATTCAAAAATCTCGCGAGAAGATTGTGGCAAATGTTAAGCAGGCTGTCAGAAGACTGAAAAGAGAAATGAAGAATTTCATTATGGCCACACAGGAATGAGCAATTTGTACAAGCAAGGATAGATGGCTTAAAAAACCCTAACGCTAGAATGTAGGATGTGTGGCCAGGCGCCAGATACTATTCATCATATTATAAGTGGATGTACCAAGTTGGCCAGCGCTGAGCTAGAGTATGGCAGGACAAAGCTGGCAGTGTTGTGCTCTAAGCACTCTGCAAGAAGTATGGATTACCAATAAGGAAAAAAAGAATCATCAGGCAAAGAATGATACTGAGAATAAAAACATTAAAATAGTTTTTAAAACATTTGAATTTATAAAATAGGAGCTAGGACTAAGGGATAGGAAATAAGATACTATGATAAGAAAATTAAGAGAGGAAGAATGCTTCAAAGCAGACTTTTTTTTCTCTTTCATTTGATGAGATCATTCAAATAACAATGCTAGGAAAGGCACAATCAGGATAGGAGCAACAGAAGAAAACCTAGTTCCTGAGAAGTGTAAACAAAGTGCTGACTACTTGTGTATCCTTGGACCTCACGATGTGTCACTCATGTCAAAAAGTAGCTTTCCAACAGATCTCTCACATAGCAACATTTATGACCATCTCTAAAATACTGTTGAACATAATAGCTCAAACTGCAAACAAATACATCCACAAACACTTGGGTCTCAAATTAATGCTTCATACCAGCAAGATCCTGCTGGTGGAGGAGAGGCATCACCATTTTTATAATAAACACTTCTCTCTTTTCTGATGTATGCAGAAAAAAATTAGGTTAGATAAGTTTCTGCTGGGTATTAGGCTCAGTTCTTCAGGGCATTCACACTGTGGCAAAACTAAGGTCAATTTTTCAGAGGAATTGCGCTGCAGACTGAGAGCATTTGTCTGATCCTATGAAAAGTTATGCATAGGAAGTCCAATTGACTTTAGGGATTTTTACATGCTCCAGGGGGCTACTACTGTGTAACAGCCTTCTGAAAATCTGCAGCTAAGTTATATGTGAAAAATCCCTATTTTATATAGAAAGAAAGAAAGAAAGAAAGAAAGAAAGAAAGAAAGAAAGAAAGAAAGAAAGAAAGAAAGAAAGAAAGAAAGAAAGAAAGAAAGAAAGAAAGAAAGAAAGAAAGAAAGAGAAAAAACAACAGTAAAAGCTCATACACAGCAAGATGTATCACTTCAAGTTACAGCCTGGATTCTGCATTTCTGTATGAAACTAATGTGAATAACTCCTTCATTGACCTCTAAGCCCATAGCTTGTCAATACAAACTCAAATATTTTCATAAACAAAATCAGAGATTACAGCTGCAATTTTAGAAAGATTTTCTGAATAATTAGCTAAAACTACGTTATTGCATCATGACTGATATTCAAGATCTCATAACCTTCCCTGTGTGAACACATTAGCAGAGTAAACAGATTTTATTTGTATATTTTTCCCCTGACCACAGCAATAATTGGACAAGCTCTCTCTCTCCTTCAAAATATAAAAATAAAATGCAACAACACTAACATTTACAAAATGTACAGTCTAAGCATTATATGCACTAGAAACACTATACGCAAGGATCTTGCTGGTGACCCTACTTTTTCACCTTCAGGCAATCAAACTTTTCATGTCTGAATGTTAAGCTAAATGCTAAACTCCTATACCTGAATATTTATGGAGAGAGAATTCTAAAATGACATGTAAGCAGTTGTACAGGAAGCAGATAGAAATTATTTTGTAAGTGAAATATAGAAAAAAAAATGTGACTATCTCCACCATATTGAACTGCTCATTCTAACATTTGTTGTGAAGGCCAAAGGAGACATCATTATATATATCAATTTTCAACAAAGTTAATAAAATCAGCTTCCAACTTCCCCCCCCCCACACACTCCCCTCTTAGGAATCAACTGAAACATTACTTTTATGTTAAAACTATTAAAAGCATTACAAATGTCTTAATCCTATCTAAGTTCTACTTGTTTTGGGATGGATTCTGTGTTCATTAAAACTGGGGGGGGGGGGGGGGGAACAACAAAACAGAACAAAAACCACTGGATTTGATAAGAGAATAATATGTTTTATGAAACATCTAAGTCCTTGTCAGTTTGAAAATTAACTCAGGGTATGGAGCACAGCACTTTGCTCAAGTCCTAATGAATGCGGTGAAAATCTCTTCTCATTGCTCTGAAGATGCATATCCCAAGACAGTATATACATGATAGTGTTGCAGGAATCAATATCGAGGTTTATCGGTTCCTATTTTCTCCTCTTACTTCTTGTGCCTGTAGGTGTAAGGAGAAAGAAAAAGGCTGAGGGCAGTTGAAAGAACATAACAGTCCTCTGGAATGTTCTTCTTCCCACATTTAGGAGGTTAATGGTGTAGTGCCCTGGCACCAGAATTAAGAACAATTCAATCCCCTTCACACTTTCAGTGTATTTCCTCCAGTCTGGCCTTTAGAAACACTAGATGCTGGTCACTAGGATGCTGTGTCTGATCATTCAGCAACATTGACCTTAGTGTTACCAGTCCTACATGCCTTGGTTTTTCAACAGAAGCACTGCTTTTGTTCTTTTAGTCACTAAAGTTTGGGTCATATTTCTGTTGTGAACTTTCCAAGACAAGACCTTTTTAGGTCACATATTTCTACAAACCACAGGACAGACAGAACTCCTAGGGGGAACTACCACCGTACACATAAATATTAATAATTTACTACCCACATCCAGACAATACACACTTAAGCCAGCTACTTTTAAGTCATTTCATGTCATGGAGTTAGTGTTCATCCATACATTTTCATGTTACTTAATGACCATGGCCAGACAACCCAAACAAAATTCAATAAAACTGGAGGCACTGCAGAATTTCTTCTTGAGCACTATCTTCATCTAAAATTTTGTACTTACACAAAGCTTTGTTACTAAACTATATAATTGAATAACTCAACTTCTTTTGAATAGCTTTTATTTAATTTACTGTGATCATCTTCAAAATATTGGAAAGCTGATAAGAATGGCTTCATGTATGAGATGCAATATACATTCTCAGTCCCAAGGCCAACAAAAGAATAGGTACCTTTTCAGCAGCAGATGCCTTCCGGAGGATAATATACCCACCAGTTACTCAGCTGCTTCATCTGTCATTTTTATGAAGGCATGTCATGGTTGGACAGAGCAAAATTGCCTGTGAAAAGCTGTGTGAGGAAAAAAAAAGGAGACAGAAACAGGTAATTGCCTCTTCCTAAGTGCTGGATAGAATTAGTGTTTGGGGGGAGTGAGGTGATGGGGAAGAGAGAAGAGTATACAGGAAAACAAACATAACAAATAACATCAAAGTGCTGCAGTTGCTCCAGCTCTATTAGTAGCTGTTTTAAAAGATAAAAGAAATTAGAAAATAACAGATGTGAAAGAATCTTAAGCATAAATTCCTTCACTCTTCTTATTAAGCATGGTTAAGATTTCAATTGTCAAATGTTCTTTAGTTCAGAGAATGAAAGCAACAAGGGAAAATTTAACTGTTCTTCAGCATTGTAAGTCCACTGAGCTCTATAATTTTCTGAAGATTTGTTTTCTGACACTTTCACCAGAAAAGGGAGAGAGAAGAGAGGAAAAAAAGTGTTTCACCAAAAGCATTCTGACCCATAAAAAGACCCAACTGTGTGTGTTGGGAAACATGTCCAAATGCTTCTCTATTTAAGGCTTTTTTCTCTTTCAATAAAATGTCAGTACCTCTTTGAATAGATATTGTCCTTGGCCAAGACCCTAGTGAAAGGCAACAGATGTTGCTAAGATTGTACCCAGGCTATCCTCTATCCTGTTTCATTTCTGAAAGGGAAAAGAGAGAAAGAGAGAAGAAAACTTGCTTTAAATCACTGGACCATTTTGTACTTCAGCAAATCTGTTTGCACATGCTCGACTGGCCTTGCAAAAAGGGCTCAGCCTTTTCCATTCAGCCTGAGGTCAGTCCTAATGCTCTGTTCAGTGGTCCTCACTCCTTTCACATGGAGCAGCTGCCTCTGATTGCTAGAACAAATTGAGGTGATTCAGGCCACCAGCAGGGCCATGGTACAAGTGCTTTTCACCAGAAAGGGAGGGAAAGCCTTAGAACAGGACCAACTGGGGTTGCCCACAATAAACCGTAGGATTAGATTTGATACACTCAATATTAAGACATGCTCTTGCTGAAAAGTAGGCCATAGTGACATAAACTACAAGACAGTTGGACTGAGAGAAGGGGAGAGAAAATGATGTTCAAACATTTATTAAGTTACACCTAATTATTTAATTGGCAAACATTTAAAACAGTAACACAGACAGTTCAGGCTGGGGAACAACTTGCTGTTTTAACCCTTAATGGAATATTATTGATGTAAGTGTGATTACAGACCAGTTTCTCCCCCGCTATAATATTGTTAGAAACATTACCAACAAGTTCTCTAAACTATTCCTGCTGTCAATTTCTAGAGAGGAATAATCATCATTTCTTACCATCTTATCAACCATTTCAGTAGCTCGAAACTGCCACACAGCCGTTAACTTAAGGGGTCAGGGGAGATGAAAAAAAAATACAAATGATGTAGATTTGGTATTTACCTCTTTTTAAATTCTTTCTAATCTATCAAGTGAGATAAGAGCATACAGCATATTAGCAGGGAAAGATGAAGGCATAACCCTCCCCCTTTCCTTGGCACAGCCAATCTCCTACAATTACTTGATTCAGTCCCAGATATCAGGTCACAGTATTTTCTACTGTGCGAAGGATCAGACCAACAGCTCTCTGAGGCTGAGGTCAAACAAAACAATACAGTACTGCATTAAGCCATAGCACCAAGCACTTACCACTTCAAAAGAGGCATCATTATTTGATGCCTCTGACAGGAAGCAAAATCTCTGTGTGTATGTGGGAAATTCCACCAGACTGCCCCTCTCCCCCTCCAAAAAAAAAAAAAAAAAAAAAAAATGTTTATGTTAATTCATAAAACCATGGATTTAAGAATTTAAGATTGGGGAAATTAGCAATTACAGCATTTACTCTGTGTGTGCATTCAAATGGAAGTCTAACACATGACCTTTGAAATACACTCATTCATGAGGCAGTTTAATATGCTGAAGAAGAAAGGAAAAAGATCTTTGTATGTGCTTAGTTAACAGGTATAGAAATGGAAGCTAGGGGAAAAGATATGTAAAAACCCTCCTGTTGACTCAAAAAAGTTGAGCTGTAGAAAAGAACGTACCAAGCAGTATGCTAGTCTCTGCTACTTGACTTAACAAGAACACAAAACAAAACAGGTTTTAACTCATTGAATAACAGATAAAAATTTGAGATATATCTCAATCTTTCTTTACTATTTCATCCTATTGCTTGTTACACAGATATTAGGAAAAATAAAATAAAAGCTGTATATTGAAATAAGAGTTTTAAAATAAAAGACTCAAATAAGTCTGTATCTTCAAGATAAAAGTTCAGTTATTTTCCTGGTTAAAGACAATATTAGTTTGTATCATGAAATTTTCCTCATAGAACTTGTTAAACCTTTGTTTTCTCTAAGGCACAGGAAATAATATGTGTATGAATTTTGAAGAGCTGCATCTAAAAACTCACTTCTATTTGTAATATACAAGACAAAATAAACAGTGGCCAATGCCTATTAAATAAGGGATGGTTTTCAGCTATGTGAAGTGTGGAATTGTGTGTTTTGGTGACACTGACAACAAAGACAGCTGAAACATTCCTCTTCTCCTTCCTATCCCTGTGCTACTGCTCACCATCTCCTGTCAGCTGGGGTGACATCATGTGTGTGAGGCTACATAGTAAAACGCATTGCTCGATGATTCAGATTGAATTAGACAATGAAAAAAAAAAAAAAAGTGATTTTTCCCATTTGTTTTCCTCTTCCAGGATCAACTTTTAAGCAGAAGTCTGTATCAGCACAATTGGGTGGAACAAATAGCAGGGATGAGAGAGCAAGAACAAGCAATAAGGAAATCTTCACTGTAAATTTCCTTCAGCAACCACATAACCTGGGGAACCTCAACATAAACAGTCTTTGGGTACATCTGCTGGTATATTATCTTCTTTTTATCTCATTCTATTAGTGGGTTATATGTTCTTCTTGTTGGTCTTTTTCCAAACCTTTGCAGTCATAATTTCCTCAAGTATAGACATTGAATGAGAAAGAGGAAGGAATTGAATCTTACTAATGATCTTACTAATGAATCTTACTTCAATAGTAAGATCTGGATATAGAAATGGGGACTTCTGTGATTAATCTGACAGAAAATATCAGTCACTTGCATGCTTCTGCCTACACTTGCCAGATTTGTACAGCATGGAAGCAGCAATGTATGACTGACAGTGTCAAATACAGCTGAGGAGACAGGCAGGAAGGGTATGGGTATTTGCCAGTTGTCAGTCCAAGGTGATACGCACTTTAATAAGATAGGCACAAGCGAACAGAAAGGGATTTGATTAATGCTTTGAAGGAAAAAAGTTCTCATCTGGGATGCTACTAGCAAAAAAAAAAACACATGCCACAATTGAGCGTGCAAAAGCTTGTGCCAGCCCCTTCTGGGTAGCAAATCATATTGAAAAAAAAATAATAACAACATCAGGTCATTTTGATGGTTCAAATATTAATATTCAGGTATACAAAATTATTTGATGATATCTAAATTATTTGGTGATATCTGGTCTTACATAAATAGACCTCAGAAGACCATAGGCTGAAACCCAAATACTCTAACCCTTAAAATTTAAGCAGAGAAGCTACCAGAGAAAAGAATCTTTAAACCCTCAGTGTTACAGAGAATTAATGGATGGCTATAGTTAAGGCATATTTTAGTAGATGCGTTATCCATATCACATGTATTACATTCCAGGCAATTTCAGTACTGATAGGAACAGGAAAGACCACTATGTAACTAAGTCTGAATGTCTATGGTTTTAATTGGTATCACTCACTCAGGGTTCATAAGAAACTCTGATGAGTAAAACATGAAAAGGAAAACAAACAAACAAACAAACAACAAAGTTTATTATTACAGAGAGTTTTACATTATTAAAGGACTATTACTACTTGGGATAGTTAACAAAATACATAAAGAAGCAGGCAACGTAACTTATTTAGAATTTCAAGTGTCTTTTGAAAAAATCATTCTTCTGAGGATATTAAGTGATGAGAGGGGATGATGCACAGTCATGTTATGGATTAAAAACTAATTAGGAGACAGAAAACAGAGTAAGAATGTATTCCTGCTCACAACTTAGAAGTGAGTTTCTTTCCACAGCAGTGCCAGAACTAGCCTTATCTGCACCAAACCACATTCATTATTATCTACTATCCTTACAGATTAAAGGAAAAACAAATAAAAACAATTTCAAAACTTTAATTTTTTGTATTACACTAGGACTGGGTATACCACAGAGATGTGCTAGTCTGAAGGATACAATATGTTATAGTTTTGTTCTTGACTATTTACCTGGAAGAAAGAATTTATAAGGAAATGAAAACATCCACATGGTCTTTCTTTTTCTACCTGAAACAAGCTGATGGAAACCAAAAGGTTTTTCATTCATCTCTGAAGTGGCTTCATTCTCTATAGAGGCCATGGTTTTTGTTGTCTGTAGTTAGCATACAGGTTGATCACCTGGTTAATTTAGTGCTTATATTACATGACTACATGTAGTTGGTTGGCAATCTCAGGGCAATCAAGGACCTTCAAGAAGACTGGACAGCAGTTCAGAGATTTAGGCCACAATGGATCCATGGGAACCCTTCAGGTTAAACTGTGCTCATTCTATCCATTCATGGACATTCATAGGTCTCCCTTCAGTTATGAACGGTTCTCAGTAACAAGAACCTCTGGCATCCATTTGCATATGGCCATGCTGAAAGGCCAGGTGATACTCATAACAACACTATGGTGACTATAGAGCATAGCCCTATGAGAACTCATTATCTCAGTTTAGTTCACAAGTCTTACTCTGCCAGGCCCTTGAGGCTACCAACTACAGTTACTCTTTTCCTATTGAAATTAGGAGCCTATGGTAAGCAACTTCTCTACAAAGTAATAAGTCTTCTATTGCAAAAAGCTATCTACTCTCCTCTCTTGTTTAAATTAAATAGAGGCTCATAGGAGGTACAATGAATATGGACTGAAATGCCAATAAATTAAAAATGTAATTCAGGTTTTAGTAAAAACTCCAGTCATGTTTTCATGGTAAAGGAGCTTCACTCTTTCCCACTTGTGCAGTATCCTTTTTCTCTCTGGAAAGTAAGATTTATCAACAAAATAATCTGAACCAAACACAAACTGAATGATTATGAAGGTTTTTGATCTTGGCTTAGTTTAAACCCAGAATAAGGAAAAGATTATAAATGAGAGGATTAGCATATACAGAAATTTACACTGCACTTTCATCTCCAAGCAGTACAATAATACCTCAGAGAAATAAAATCAGAACATGGATCCAATTTAGTTGACTAAAAATGATATGATGGAGGTAAAGATGCTTTTAGGGAATGAAAATCAGACAAGAGTTGGAGTTTGTGCACACCATTATTCCTTGAGTATCCCTCATGATGATTATAATTATGAGAGCTATGGTAGCCCACTGGTTCAGTCTGTGTACAAATGCAAAAACTTCCCAAAGGAAATCTTCCCAAAGGAAATAGCAAGAATTAGATTTTTGTATATTGAAACATATTGAAACATTTTGTGCTTGGGGTTCCAATGAATCATTGCTTGCAACCAAAAACATTTCAAAACTCAGGGCAGACTATATGATATGGAGTGACTGGGGAATGGGCTCCAGGACTTTAAAGAATCCAATCCCAAACACTCTCTCAGAGGGGGCTCTGCTCATGATAGGCTATGGATCCTGTGCTGGTTTCACATCGTTGTCTAGCTAAACTGCACCAGAACTGCCCTCTCACTACCCTACCTCAAAGCAACTATGGGAGAAAACACAATGAAAAAGGGCTCAAGACTTGAAGAACCACTTACTGTCACAGGCAAAACAGACTCAGAGTAGGGAGATTAATATCATTTATTGTCTAATCATTAGCAGATTAGAGCAGTGACAAACTAAAAGCAAATTGAAAATGCCTTCCCCTTCCTCTCTTTCCTCCTTATCCCCCCCCCCAACCACCTAACCCCCCCCCATCCCATCCACCCTCTCCAACACCCTTCCCTTGAGTGGTGCAGGGGAATGGGGACTTTGGTCAGTCCATAACACTTCTTCTAGGCCATTCCTTCATGTTAATGACCTTCCCAATCTCCAACATGGGGTCTCTCCCATAAGATGCCATCCTTCCTGAAATGATCAGGACAGGTTTTGAAATGACAGGTTTCCCACAAACTGCTCTTCATGAAGCTACAGGCCTATACCATGGGGTGCAGTTCTTCAGGGAAGGACTGCTCCAGCACGGGTCCCCCATGGGCAGCAGCCCCCCCCCCAGACCACCCCTGCTTCTGCATGTGCTCCTCTCCAGCTCCAGACTGGGGCCTGCTCCTGCGGGGGCTCTCCATGTGCCTCAGCCTCCTCCAGGCCACATCCACCTGCTCCGCTGGTGACTCCTCCATGGGCTGCAGCATGGAGATCTGCGCCATGTGGGACCCATGGGCTGCAGGGGGACAGCCTGCTCCACCTGGGGCCTCTCCACAGGCCGCAGGGGAACTTGTGCTCTGGTGCCTGGAGCACCTCCTGCCCTCCTGCTGCACTGACTGCAGAGCTGGTTCTCTTATCATTTTCTCACTCCTCTTTCCTAGATGTTGCATAGCAGTTTGTTCCTTTCTTAAATCTCCTGTTACAAAGGCGCAACCTGTGTCACTAATTGGCTTGCCTCTGGACAGTGGCGGATCCCTTTTGGAGCTAGCTGGGACTGTCTCATAGTTAACTTGGGACAGTTTCTGAAACCTACTCACAGAGGCCACCTCTGTAGCCTCCCCTCTAACAAAACCTTGCCACATGAGCCCAATACAGATCTGAATGTGTACTGCAAATCCTACATAATAATTGAATAATGCAGTCACAGAACTAGTTACCTTGCAGAAACTTGTCTAAGTATATGTTGTGTCACCTTTTTACCTTACTAGAACCAATCCAATGATAAGCTCTTTCACTCAGCTTTTGTCCAGGAAGGAATGCTGTATCAATTACTGATCAGTTAAAAATTATAAAATGTCATAATGTGTGAACGGGATATAGCCAGAGGAGTTGTGCAGTATATCTCCTCCTATGTACAGTGCTTCCTCAAAGCACTTTACAAACATGAACTACTTGTTCCAAAGAGTATATATTAACACTTATTTTCCTATATGAATCACCCTGAACTCTTTTACCTTAGGAAAAGTAACAGACAAAAATCAATGCTAAAAATTCCTTATAACACAGAATTTAATGCCATCAGCTTTCTTTTTGAAATAGAAACACTTTACGTTTAAATTTCAATGTACTTGGCAGTTGAAATGGTATTTTCACCATTTCTAAAACCTGACACTCATTTTTTACTGTTATCCTTCTTATTCTTTTTCATTTATCCTATTTTGAAATTTGCCTATTCCGTATTTATATATGTATGTCTATGCATCTGTGTGTGTATATAAATATCTACAGGTCCTTCACTATTTATTTAGATAAAACTCTCACTGAAGACAAGGAAAATTGTACTAGCCATAAAGTGATGATTTAGGATACAGATGTCTTTCCAAGATAAAGTGTTCCATAAAGTAATATTCCCTGACTCTTTCAGGCTACTTAAGCCTGAAGAAATGCCACTGGGTAGCATATCATGAAGAAGAACAAGCTCCCTTCCAGACCAGAGGCTTTCATTAATACGTTCATTTTCATGCAGTATATTTTCCCTCTATACATTTTCTGGTACTTCTTTGGATGCTATTTAAGTTAAGAATAAATAAGGGGGTGGGGAGGGAACACAACCTGTAGGATAATTTGAGACTAAGCCATACTGATAACATCTACTTCATAAAATACTTGAAGTGCAATTTTAGACTACTTTTGATACTTCCAGTTCAGAATAAACACTGTTCTCAGTTTGGCTAGACTTCAAGTATAACTGTGATGCTTTTCCATTAGGAGACAGTTATAAAGGTGTTCTAACTACTTACCTGACTTCGAAACCTTCAATCCATGCTCTTAGAACATGTATTTGAATACTGTTTAAACTCAGAAATTTAGATAAATTCCAGTTTCATAGGCAGTTCCCACAAATAGCTACAGTGTAATATACAGTGGTATAATGAGGTATATAATGTTATTTAATGTATCAGGTACTCTGATGTAACACGACACTTTTGATAAAGTTTTTGTCTTTGTAGGATACCTAGGGGATATACAGGTTATCTCACCTTACAATCAGAAACAGTAAGAACACTCACACAATTTCTTCACAAGAACTCTGCTATAGATTTACACCCAAAATTACTTGGTCCAGTTAGACCAATTATTTGTTCCAAACAGACTTTTTTTTTTTTTTTTCCTGAAAGCAGTTCTTATCCTTTGGTACAGAACTTAAGTGAAGTTCATCATAAGGTAGCAGGATAAACTTACCAAAAACAGACAGGAATAAGCCACAGTTTAGACTTTAGATTTTTATTAGCATCCTTTTATGTGGACAGAGATTAAGATTTCTTTGCACGAATCAGAGGAGTTTTTTTTGTGTGTGTGTTTTTTTTGTTTTTTTGTTTTTTTTTAATTCAGTGCTTATTTTCTCTTGGTAGAAAAATCATCTTGAAGAACCTAAACAGTACTTTTTCTAGTATAAGATATTTTACATTCAGTAAATACAACAATGTTAACACAGAAAAGTTCCCAAATAGCACACAAACTAAATTTCTTCAGAAGTATCATGAATACATAGGGTCACTTTGTCCCAGGCCTGATCTCTAATTACAGAGATTATGGCAAAGGTCATTCCATGACTGCTTCCTACAAGACCTTTCAAAAGAAAATGCATTTTAAAAGAACATTTCTTAAATGAAAAGAAGAATCAGCCTACAAAGCTGGTGTCTGATGAGGTTTCTACTTTCCTATAGACATGAAGGAACTGAACTGGATATCAAGTGCCCTCTATATTTTTTAAAATTGTAGTCATTAGACACTGAAACCTATAAAAAGCAATTCAATGCACTCATCTATTTTCCTGCAATGTGAAATGAAGAAATCACAAGTAAAAGTTTGAAGCAATGAATTTTGGAAATAAAAAGAATATTTTAAAGCAGAATACAAATAGTCAACAGAAATCTGTTTTTACAAGAAGAAAAACATAGAGAGAGAGAAAAAAAAACGTTTGAGGGTATGTTTCCTTATTTATTATATATAAATTTCTATGGTGATTAAGAAATAATCAGTGTAAAGCAAGATGCTGATTTCACAGCCTTATTCTATGGGAGAAAATAAAAATTACAGCATGCACCTGAAATCAAAGTCAGTGATGATCATTATGGAAACTAATTTTAAGTATGTGGTAAACTAGGCTGATTTGCTAAACTTAAACCTCTGTCCCTAGCAAAGCCATCCATGCTCAGATGAGCAAGCTGAAAACAACAATCCCAGTACTGTAAGATCTTCATTGTTGTGAAGGTGTCAATTCTTCACACTTTGATCATTCTACCTTTAGTTCTCAAAGTCAGTTCCGTGTATCTGGGAGATATATTGATGGATGTTTCTATCAAATCTTAAGAAGTAAATATGCTCTGAAAATAAGAACTGCAAGAATATGACAATTTCAGTTTGTTGTTTGGTTCATCTAATATTGAGCAGTAGTTCTGAGACATAATCAGAAACTAAAATGTGAATTCACTTTTCAAGTCAATTTGCTTGGTTTTGAGGAAAAAATGCATGAAACTGATCTGCTGGGACATTATAAGTCAAATCAATAAAACCATGCTATTTAGAATGACCGTAAATGCTGAATTTACAGCTCTATTTACAAGCTCTATTAAGATGATTAAAAGATTAAAATTAAAATGTTTTATACAGTAAAGTGGATTCTGTAGTTTGTATATATAGTTTCTCAAAAGGTTTTGAATTGTATGTAAGTTGTATTTAGAAACAACTCTACAAATAAGCAAGTTCTTAAAAACTATGCTATTTTTAATTGTAAGGCATATTAACTTTGATATTGAATATTTTATTTTTAGTTATATCTTGGCACATAAGCCTCTCTTCCTTGTCCAGTGAGATTCTCTGCTTTACTCTGAATGGTTCTCCTTACAACTGATGAACAGTCTCTCAGAACACAAAATATGCTGCTGGGCACAGATCCCAGGTAAGGAAACACAGCAATTGAAAGATCCAATGACTGATAGAACTTGTGATGCAAGCCATCTACAGGGTCAGTTGTTTGTGGCACAACAGCTAAGATTGATACGAAGAAAATGTATTCTGCACTCAGCTTTCATTTGCTTGAGCCTGAGCATCAGGATTGCAGCTCTATAAATATATAGAATCTCCTCTTTAGGAAGAATTGCATAAACTGCACTTAACCTGGCCTTGCAGTTCTTTGGAGATTGCTCAGGAAGTGATTTTTTCCTCCACTTTTGTTTTGACCTCTAGTTTTGTGTTGATTTGGGGGCATTTTACTGACAATCTCACTGTGACTCTTTTTGCAACAGCATGTGCTGTATCTGAACCTGATGGAAAGACTGCACAAGTTATAGCTCTAGGACTGATATCCTTTCTCTGTTTCAGTTCATGTGATCTGCTTTAAAATGGAAGTAAATCTCTTACCATGCTTTCTTCTATGTCTTAATCAGGATCATCCTCTCTTATGGAAAATATCAGTGGTCAGGCAACAAAAATTTTCCAAGAAATATTATTTTAGGAAGAGTATTATTTGCCTCTGTATCACCAAAGAAGATTCCATTGGGACAAGTGAAATTACAGCCTTGGGTACAACACAAGGAAAGCCCTTGCCAATACTTATTTGATAGTTTCATTTCAATAGTTATTTTCACAGTTTGTGATGTTCCTGTGACTTTGTTGTCTTTAAACTGGTTTGGGAGTCCACTAGGCCTCTTTCTTTTGAAAAGTTTGTGCAAAGAAAAATTAGTGGAAATAATATATAAAGAAGCCTGAGTGCTTTCCTCCATATCCAGTTTTACAGGGTGGATCTAATGGTGAGATGTTGATGCAGAGTTGTTGGTTCCTGAGAAAGCATTTCCAATTTTAAATGTTAGTTATCAAAAGCTTGTATTTTAGTAACTTAGCTTAAAATAAAACATGTACTTGAGGGATTCTTGTTTTCCAGCTGTCAGATAGGTTGTCTTAAAAATATTTGCATTCAATATGTGATTAACTCCAGAAATTTCCATGTAGTGACTCTTTAAGTCAAATAAATAGTAAAAGAATTACCAGAATTTTCTTCACAAACATTTCTTGCAAAATATAGTGTGCAGAGGGGACCTTCCTTAACAGCAATCACCAATCCCAGTACTTGAAATCTGTACTGCTTAAAAACAGACAACAAAACAAACAACAACAGATACTCATTGTGAATATTATAATTTTTTCATTCAGTGATTGCTGCCACATAAAAGTTTCTAGAATTCAATTAGTTGTTCATGAATTACACAACTTCCACAACAGCATCTACCTGCTTGGCTTAGATAGAATCATAAACTATTTTGCCTCTGAGAACTGCTTTTCACAAGGTTGTTCTGAGCTGCAGATTCTTTTATAGCCTTCAGAAAATAAAAAGACACTTTGCACTTGTGTGAAACTTTCCACCTGAGGCTCAAAAAGCTCTTCCTAACCCTTCTATTAAATTGCACAGTCTTTGTGGTACAAGCTAGCACCATTAGGATTGTACAGATAGGGAAAAGTAGAAAAGAAAAACTCAAGACATTTTACATCATCAGTCCTTAACAGAAACAGAGACTGAAGAGTAGACTAGATTCTTAGTATGCATGTAAAATAATACAAGCAGATTTCCATGTAGAAAGTGACAGAAAATAAAGTGTTTGTTGTTGTTGTTGTTGTGTTGTTTTGTTGTTGTTTTGTTGTTGTTGTGTTTTGTTTTGTTTTTTTCCCTTTTTCTTTTTTATTTTTTTCCCCACATTTATCTGGAATGCTCAGGCATACCTTTGAGTATACACCTCCCCCCCCCCCCCCCATTAACCCCTCCCCCTCAAAAAAAGAGCCAGCTACCACCACCAAAAATACCTCTCTGATACATAGACCATATATGGACCCTGTGCTGCAAATAGTGTTGGAAAACTTTTCTCTCTGTATCTTCCCAGAAAGGGACACAACAGCCAGGGCAGAGTAATGGGCAGGGAAGGGGGACGGGGGGGGGGGGGGGGAAGGGGGTCAGCAGTGGACATCTGCTGGGAGTTCAGCCTACTCACTTTAGATTCAAGAAGTGGCCAACTAATGTACTGATCACTTACTTCTCTATCTTGTCAATCAACAACATTCCTAACTATATTGTGTTTCTCTACTGAAGCTTCAGGATGGCCTCTGTGTTGCACTGAGCATGTGGTGGTCAATTTTTTTCTTAACTTGAGGAAGAAACTGGAGGAAAAAAAATAGACATCTCAAAGTTGTATTTTCACTTGTGATCATGGTCATCAGAGGAATGCATGATGAAGCACAGCAAATCAGTCAGAACAGGTTAGTGCATGTGGCATAATCTGGATAATTTATCTAGTTGACTGGTTTTAGGTATAAATTCTGACATAATTTTGAAATTTGTGTGTCTTGAAATGATGAATTAAGAGATTGTGAAAAGAATGTTTAGTCTCAGAAAATAAAAATATAGCAGTGAAGATACTTCAATGGAGGAAATTTTGGACTATTTTGGACTTTAAACCTATTGACGTCTATTCTGAAAAACTCCAGTGAAGTCAATAACCTTATTCTGTTTTTATGCATACTCATTGAGTCTAACGATCTTGAATTTCAATAGTGCCACCCCAAACAAAAGAAAATTGAAGATTTTTGACAGTGTTCTGTACGATAAAAATATTACAATATATTTTTTTCTACTACAGAAAAGATTAATGCATATGCAATGTACCAGCACACTATATTTTACATTCCGACTCAGAAATATACACATGTACTCACTCTCACAAGAGTATACAGTAGCTACAGTCAGATTTATGTCTCTGTGGAGCAATTTGAAAGTGTGTGATCCAGAAACTAAGCTGAACATTAAGCCTGAAGGAGCTGTTAAGCAACAAGGCTTTGCTGATTAAAACATGAACTTTATTTTAGTTTATGTAATTCATTTTGCATTTGGCTGTTTTATGTTAATTAACTCATATGCAATTTTTATTAAATTTACTTTAGGCCTTAAATGAATATTTCAAGTTGCTATTGACAATAGTTTATTGAATATCAAATCCAGGTTGAATGTATTGCAACATTTAATTCCCAACACAATTACGAAAAAGGAGCTACAAAGCAGAACTTTTCAATGGTCTAAGCCATTACCAAGGATGGTAAGTTAGGAGATACAAATCTAAATGGAAATCTTCACTGCACTCACTGTGTAGGTTGGAAAGGAAGGTCTTAGCTATTTTATACTGGGATCATGACTAATTTTTTGAAGATGAACAACCTACAGACTACTAATGTTTGGAAGAAGATATCTTGGAAAGCAGAGTTATACTATGCTGAAGCCAACACAGGGCCCCAAAACCGAATAAATTTGAAAGACAGCTTTTTACTGTACAAGTGATAGAAGAGAAAGTTAGCAGAGTAAAGTCCCAAACTTACGTTTCAGTATTTTCATTTATAGGGTCATAGTTAGTTACATGTGTGAAGTACTTCAGAGTTTATAATGATTTACAAAGCAGTTTCAGCCCTGGTATAAGTAGATACAGTTTGACTGGCAGTTGTACTACAACTGTGTGTAATCTTTTAAGTAATAAGCTTTATCAGTAATGACATTTATTAAGAAGCACTATTAGCTTAGCTTTGCAGTGCAAGAATAAATTTGTTGGAGTGGGAAGATGATCTTGTCATTACAGGACAGAAGTTGTGAGTTCTATATCCAATATCACATACATAATATAATAATATACTTTATTATGCACATTCTTGGAGAGCATAGGGTAGCATCTCTATATTTGAGTCATTCCCCTTCTTGTAAAACTACGTATACTGTTGATATTATTTTTTTTTCAATGTCTTTTTTTTTTTTTTTTATTATTACTGTCTCAGCATGGCAATCAAAAGGCACTCCTTTCGAAATGATTCCTTGCAGTCAAAGCTCTGTGGATAAGTTCACTGTTATCTGTGACTGTGTTTGCTTTCCTTAATTTTAGTTTTTAATATTTTGAAAAATGCAAAGTTGGCAACAGTGAAAAATTAATTTCACTTATCCACAGGCTAGGACCATTAAGAAAAGTGATGTGCATTAGACCATTTGACATCTGGAAACTTCTGAAAAGTAGTTCAGCTCTCCAATGTCTCCTCTTTTAAAGTCACTAACAGATAGCAACATCTGTTCTAATGATTTTTGCTGATTGTTATGCCTCACTAGCAGGAAACAGACTGAAATCAGCAGCTCATTTTTGTAGGCCAAGCACTGCAAGTAGAAATATGTCCAGGTGGTCAGTTCCTCTAAAAAGAGTTAGATGAAATAGTCCTCTCTAGGAGCAGAAGGACTGGCAATGTTGGCAGATGGTTACTTTAGTCATAGGAAGTAGATCTAATCAAGATGTCTGGTAAAAAAGAACTAGTTTTGAAAAAATGGTGCCATGGAGTTAAATGGCTGAGGAAATATAATGGCTTTTATCACCTTGCTTTAGTATTTTTGCTGAAAATAAGATACAGAGGTGTTTTCTCCCTCTAGAAAATGTTACTGTATTGTATAGGCTTCCCTGTCCACTGACCCTATCACATATGTGAAAATAGTTACAGAGTTCATAAATACAGAGTCCTAGACTTAGAGGTGGGTGTAGCCAGGAAGAACTAGAAAGATAACAAGGAAAAATATTTTTATATATATATCCATATATGTGTGTATATGTATTTTTAAGACCTTCTCTGAAGAGAAAGGACAATACTCTAATTCAGTGCTTAGACAACTGCATGTGGATTAATTCCTTTGACTAATTTAGAAAACAGAAATTGCATTAGAAACACAATGGGGATTCTTTTATTTATTTATTTTATGATAACGCTTCAGGGATGAGTCTGGGAGATATTATTAAAAATGTCAAAATTACTTCTTCCCTTCTTCCCCATGACTTCTTTCTTAAGGACTTGCTGAATTCATGCCAGTAATTCTTCACATTAAAAAATACCAAAGAAAAGCGGTTCTTTGGAAATAAGTCTTTTCAAGAACCTGATGCAGAATAGTCATATTAGTGCTGAAAACAGACTGCAGATCTGAGTATGGGTAAGATGATCTACAAGAAATAAAGGTCATGCACAGGGAGATTTTTTGTTCAGCTGCTGTCTTGAGTCCTATGTTTCTGATACATTGGCTGAACATGGATGCAGGATAATCTGAAGCCCATGCTCTTATTATTTTTGCTGACTGTAAGAGGACAAAATGCTGATTTGCACTAAAATCATGTTAATCATTAAAAACACGTACATTTTCTTTTAGGATCTCAAGCTATTATGCTGAGAAATAGGACAAATGTAATCTGTCAAAATAAAAATAATTCAATAAAAATAGTGATAAATTTCTACTTATTATCATGGTCTGTCCCGGCTTTTCTTTGTAGACTATGCTGCACAAAGGCCAAAAGCATGTACTTTAGATGCTTACAGTCTCTGTAAGAAAGGTCCTTAGCCATTTTTTAGTGGGTTTTTAAGTGCTTATGTTGTGTATAAGTGTAAATCCCCCCTGTAAAAAGCACTGAGAATGCTGGAAGATTATAGGGTGTGATTTACTCACATTCATATCCTGAGAGACAGAGTGCTTTGAAATACTCCAATGTGGGATGTAATCTGTTGTAATAGTTGTGGAAGTAATACATGGAGAATTATTTCATATGTAGACAATGAATTTTCACATATTTGAGAATCTCCTGGCCACCCTAAAGAGTCGTGCTTCTGATTCTCATGTTATGTTGTTTCTGACAAATCATCAGATGCGTTATTTTTTATTTATTTTTTTTAATGATGTGCACTTTTGCCCCACCCAGTGGCCATTACCTAAATTGCCAGGTCTGCTTATTTTGAGTTTCCCCCCTTCGCCCCATTCTGCAGTGTGGATCTGCCACTGAAAACTGAATAGAAGCAGCAGCTGTCCCCTGTTGCTACCACGAGTATATCAGGCTATCATTATCTGCAATGACACTACCATCTGTAATGTGCTCTGGGGCAAACACAGGCACTGCCAGTAGCTTCAGCACCACCGGCAGATGCTTCATCATGCAAGAAGATGCATGAAGATGAAATATGCTATATGTGCATCCAAGTACTTGAGAAGAGACGGAGAAGAGAGGAGAAAAGAAGAGGGCAGCCAGAAAATAAATGCTGTTCATGTGTCTCATCAACAAGGATGGAAACAAGGAAGCACAGGCTAGGTCAGATGCATTACTCAATCTAAAGGAAGGAATAATGGGTTTAAAAATGAGACTCATTTTCTTTCACTAGGAAATCTGAGAGTATATAACTTTTTATGGACTTTTATATCTTCCTTTTTTTTTTTTTTTTTTTTTTTTTATCAGTACCTTACAAAAATGGTTCCAAATTAAAGTAATAAATAGAAGTGGTTTTTCTCAAAATTCCTGCCTTCACTCATGTGGAATACAAAATGAAACACTTGCACGCAAAAGATGGGAACTAGAGACAAAGACTTTTTAGACTTTTTTTTTTTCTTCCTTGTAGTGATTTTGTTCCCTGTAAATCAGACTTATATATTGAACTCCTCTCCTTTAACCAATTTCTCTGTTATTAAGATCTCAAAGAAACAGAACTCTCTTCCTGGACCTCATTGTCACATGTGAAGGTGCAACTGTAAA
Organism: Anas platyrhynchos; assembly: GCF_047663525.1. Classification (NCBI taxonomy): domain Eukaryota; kingdom Metazoa; phylum Chordata; class Aves; order Anseriformes; family Anatidae; genus Anas; species Anas platyrhynchos. The sequence goes on along the minus strand of NC_092588.1, from coordinate 56,651,195 downwards.
ATAGAGATATAAATCTTTTTCAGGAAGAAAAGACATTCTGGCCAATATATTATTTATTCATTTATTTATTTTTGATCTCCTGATTTCTTGACCTGCAAGACCTACATGCAAAGAATGCAGTTCTGTTCTTGTTATAAAATAGATGTCTACAGAATGTGTTCATTATATCATATGTCTATTTTAACACTAGCTATGCATCTCAGCCAAAACCAGGGCTTCGGTATCATATATTCTGTATTCATGCAACAAAAGGGAGCACTATTAATAAAATGTCTCTGCAAGAGCTACTTCAGTACTTTCTGTGGAAGTCTTCTAACATGAATTGCTGAAGACCTACATTTTAGTGTCATTTCTTCCTCACTCTTTTTCTTCCTTTCCCCATGCATAGCCTCAGGAATTTACTCAGTACCTTCAAGAAACTGAGTGCATGGCTGCAGGCAAAATCCAGCTCCTGAAATATGTAAATTGCATGACCCCTGATGCAATTGTGTGCAGCACATGTATATACATGTATTAGTAACATTTTTTGCACTGTTTCATTTACTTCATCAAAAACAACAACAAAAAAAAAGGTTGTTAAGACCAAAATTGATAAGTAAGTAGAGAAAGATATTTTTTCTATAAATATGTTAACTAGCTTTAATTGGTTTGAGGAATGGAATAGAAGACTTTCAAAATTCTGTGTCATAATATATAAGGAAAGACTGAAGGATTATGGTTTCCCCACCGTTCGTTCAGTCTTTTAGTGCAGTACAAGTATGCTGCATTGCTGCTGGAGAGGAAAAGGTGTCAAGTGATGCCTTTGTATTAAGTGGTCCATTGTTGCCTCTATCAAGATTAATTAGGTCATTTTATAGGAGCCCTAGCCCATATGGTATTTTGCAGTAGGAGTTTGAAGTTTAACATACAAGCAGCCATCCAGACAGCAGCTCTGATCACACACTATACAATACCATATTTTTCTCAGAGATTTCCCGTCCAAATAAGCACAGGGTATCTTTGACATGTCTAAAGAGAAAATGATGTTTTTGCTAGATTTTCTAATATGGTAAAGATTTTGTTTATAATCATTGCAAGAAGTCTGTGATGATTTTCTGGATATTTGTCTTTACTTTTGATAACTTTCCGTACATTTCTACTTCTCTTCTGAAATGTGCCTATTTAAAAACATACTCCTAAAGAGTTAAAAGAGTTCAAGCTATTCTAAACTCGCTGCATTTGTCTAGGGGAAGTTCCAAGGGGTTTGTCAATTTTAATTAGAAATGGCACAATGATTGTGCACAATATAGCAGATTATCAGGGCTACTTGTTAAATTATAAAAGGCTGGCTAAGCTTCAGAGTGAAGCTACTGTCCAAATTAGCAGATTTGATAGTTTATAGTTTATGCTCACAAAAATAATTGCTTTTTTCTTCTTCCTTTTGCAGATTGTGTTCTTCGTCTGAGAAAAATACTAAGCTTATAGATCTCTAGCTAATTTCTGTGTATTAAACCTAAGTTCACAGCAAGTAAAATGCCATGTCCTTTTATATGCCTTATCTATTTTTAACATTTCTTATTTTTATGTTAAATTCACCACATACTCTTTGTTTTGGTATACCATGATTTCACATCAGAAGGTCATTTACTGTGAATCCTGAGAACAAATTTTTAACTAAAGGAAAAAAAAAAAAAAAAACAAACAAAAAAAACCTGTTTAGCTATCTGCAACAAGAGATACAAATGGATAGAAAAAGGAAGAGTACTAGTCCACCTAACACCTTTTTCATTAGGACTTTCTGACACAGAAGAGACCTAGTTACCTGTGCTTCACTTGCTCCAGCTCTGAGACAGAAGCCATGTCTCCCTCTGACAATGTGGTCTATGGAAGACTAACCTGGTGCTGGACACACACAAAGCGGAAGTATAGCCTCCAGTATCATCCTCCAGCTTCACTGGATGATTTACAGTGTCACCTAATTTAAACTTGCAGGACAGCTCAGAGACTTCATGCCTAAGGGTAATGTGCCAGTTTTCTTGCCTGTAGAGTTAGCTCTGGAGGCAACACAAAATCTTTATGAAAGCTTAAGAAAAGAAAGGCAAGGACCAAATTCAGAAATCTTAAATGATAATATTTGAAGCATCAGCCATCTACTGACATTGCTGACGGTCACTATAATACATTTCCTCTATTTATTTCCAAGTATTAGATTATAATCAAAGACAGCTGAGAAGACATTAGAGAATGAAAATATTAAAATGGGAACTAGGAAAGAACCGTAAGTTTTAGGCAGCAATTCTGACTATGCCACAGATTTCTCTTAAAATTGCTGTCAAGTCATTGAACCTCTTTGTGATTTGAATGTCCACTGTTAATAAATGGAGGTAATGAATTCCTTCTTAATAAGAGGACTAATGACCACTGTGAAATAGGTGAATAGTATAACACAGGTAAAACAAGTATTCTTAGAACATAATTAATGCCTTTTTAATCTTTTTATAAGCATCAAGGTACAAAACTGTTGGGAAAGGGGAAAGGAAAGACAAAAGGGAAGGGGAGGGGAGGGGAGGGGAGGGGAGGAGAGGAGAGGAGAGGAGAGGAGAGGAGAGGAGAGGAGAGGAGAGGAGAGGAGAGGAGAGGAGAGGAGAGGAGAGGAGAGGAGAGGAGAGGAGAGGAGAGGAGAGGAGAGGAGAGGAGAGGAGAGGAGAGAGAAAAGTTCTAGTCTTACACTCTGAAGATGAGACAAGTGAAACAATGATTCACTGATTCTGAAAAAAATAAAAATAAAATATAAAAAAAATACTGTAAGACTTCTGCATAGAAAAAAACAGTCTGAAAACTTCTAAGGGAGAAAATAAGTACAGGAGTGAAAATCCAATTCATGCATTCATGCATTCATTCCAGCCTCTCTGTTGATCATCTGATTGCATTAACACAATATAGGACACAATAAAGACAGTTTGAGAATGTCCCAGACCTGTTACACTGTAGGATATGTCTTCACTCTTTGCACTTATGTAGTCATCTCCCATCTGTCACTTGATCAATGCCTGGTTGGTTTGCTGAGGTCAAATGTTGCTGTTGGAATGGGGGGAAGTGCATTTTGGGGGGAAGGAAAGGACTGAAAATAAATTCTTTCTTCTTCTCCCCCTTTCCTTTCTCTTTTCCTCCCTTGCTCCCAGTCTCTCTCATTCTTTATTCTGCTCCCTTTCTCACATACTTTGCTGGTTGTTGAAACAGCATATCTTCACTAAGGTGTTTATCTCTAGATGGAATATATTATAAAGTAAACTGCTTTATTAAAGAATAAACCTGTATAATGATTAATTTCATTAAGCAACATCCTTCCCTGAAGGCACCTATTTGTAATGAAATCTTCATACAGTCTCTACCAAGGGAAGCAACATGTCTGCTAGGAGCATTGCAAAATAATTTTAAATTGACAAATATGATTTACTAAACTTTTTAGATGATTGAGTAATAATTCTTAAAAAAAAAAAATCCCAATTTTTGATGCATTCAAGCTTTTTATACTACATGGTGCAAAATGACCTTTTGCTTAACTAAAACTGTACGGTCACTAGAGCACACCAACAACATGCAGAACCATAGTGAACTAAAGAAGCCTTAATTTTTAAATGTTGAATACATTGTGTATTTCAGAAATGAGAATGTTCAGTGATCATAGTTATTTACAATTGTTTTGTTTTGTTTAATCTCCGTATGCCACATTAATGAAAGACTGGCTGTTCTGTTATAAATTTAACTGTAAAAAATGTGAAAACTGTCCAACAAACACACAAGAAAGTCTTTTCTGAAACACTTAGTTTAGAAACATGAATAAAACCCTTTGTGAACTATATGGTAAGAATTCCAGGAGCTTGTTTATGAATGTTTATTGCCTGAAAATATCTTAATTCCAAGACTGAAGAAATACTTATTTCAAATTAGAGTAACCTTCATTTTGGAGCAAGGACTTAAGTTTACAGTGGATGATGGTTTATTTTTGTTGCTTGTTTTGTTTTATTTTGTTTTTCTCTCTCTACAATTACCTTGTATTGGCAATGACTTATATTGAAGAAGCCTTTCTCTGAAGGAATAAAGAATTTCTCCATTGTGCACACTTTCTTACACAAAAGATCTACATTTATCTACAAAAGTTTAGACTCTAGTAAATAGGATACGCAGTGGATCTGCCCTTACAAAGGTTTGGTTACTGTGTGAAAATGCTAACCTCATCTATTGCTTCCTTTATTGCTGATTTTCTTTTTACCTCTCATGAATTCAGAGATAAAACATGCTTTGAAACCTTTTTAGATAAAGTTGCTTCATTCCCACAATTCACCCACTCTCTCAACTTCTGGAATTTGCTTGCTTGTTCTAATTTATTTAAATGTAGGCATGTTTCAGCATTGTTTTGTTCTGCTCTATATTAAAATGATTGCAAAGATATTAAATTTTCAGAACAGTGCTTAATCTCAGACTACAGAGTGGGCATTATAAGAAAAAAAATCTGATTATTCAGCTATGCAGCTCATAGTTTGAGTGTTGTACACAGGTCAGATTATGTCATTCCAATTGCCTTGTTATTGCAACTATGTGAGTAAGAAGTTGAGGAAAAGGGAGAAGACAAACAGAAGGAAAGCCTGTCTGTCATGATATGACTTTTCCAACTCTACTTGTTTGTTTGTTTGTTTGCTTGTTTTAAATAAAATTTCTATTTACTTCAAGAATGTGATATATTCCTTTGATTTCTGCATGCTTTTTAGGAATTTTATTTTTTTTTTTTTTTGTGGTCAATCTATAGTTATTTTATTTTCAGCATTTGAAAAGTTGAACAGTACTTGCAAATGTACTGTCTAATGTGTGCAACATAGCTTATTCACTAATTAAAATGCAGTGATTGTCATTACAAGTCCAATATTTGCTCACAGTTGTTGCATGTTGATATCAGAGAGAATTTGAAATTAGTTTCCTTACCATAGCAAGATAAGTCCTGATTCCTTTTCCATGCAGAGCAATGCATTAACCACCACTGACACTCTCATTAACTCATGGAGCTCTGTTTTAGAGCTATATTTGGTATGCTCAGTAAGATTGTTTTTCATGCATATTTGCATCAGTCTATGTAGGTACATTTGTCTTTTACCTTTCATTTCCCTCTTTTCTTCATCTCTACATCAATGATGGGGTGAAATGAAAACCCTTCCAATGAAGAAAGCAGTTATAATTCTGTAGCTCTGCCTCAAGCACCTGAGACTGACAGATGATTACTTGGGTAGACACAGAGCTGATTTCTAGTTTCAGACAAGGTCAGTTCTGCTCTTGTCATTACAGCAGATTCAGCATTAAGCTCTATGGTAATTTATATATATATATATATATATATATATATATTTAAGTGTATAACAGCACTCCAATGTACTGGTTAGTACCCAAACTAAAAGCCCTCCATAATCTGCTTCAGTCCCTGTTTTCCTCTTACTACTCTTTGAATATCCCAAGTTTCCCTTTCAGTGTATCTTCCCAAGATGCAGAGGGCTGCCAATCCTCAAATATGACCCATCTCAGGCACAGGCCAGGTGGCCTGGGACATTTGTCCTCCTCTGGAATAGGAGGCACCTGGAACAACCTAGGCTTGCTGACCCCAAAGCAGCAGCAGCTTCTTCATGAAACAATGACCTTGTTGGAGCTTTTAATTAAAACCACAGCATGGCAGCATGGGGACGGAGACCTTTCAAACAGTTATTTTTCCTAACTTTTTAAGGAAACAGACAGTTAAAATGACTTTTGATGAAGCTACTTTAAGCTGATGAAGGTGAATTGTACTGTACACAATGCTGCTGCCTGTGCTGTGCACTTATTTAGATACTGTATCCTGAATACAAAATGTATTGCAATAGGCTTCCCTGAGCATGGAAGTGGAAACCTGAAGTGCCAGAATGTGAGTCTTAATGAATGCGGCCACACTGCACAACCCACACCCATAGTGCTTGTGTTCCCACCAGCCACACACCCTCCTTTCTGCCTTACTGAATTGAATTTCAGCCTATTAGGCTCAAGACTCAAGCAAAAAAGATTTAAAGAAAGTTACTTAATATTAATTTGAATGACAAAGTATTCCATTAATAGGAAAAAAAATCAATAATGGTAACATGCAGTAAAAATGTTCAATATCTTATTCTGAAAATTAATAAAGTCTAGCTAATGATTTGTTTGGTAAATATATCAGTAGATTTTCCAAACAATCTCACAGTAAAGCACTTTTAAATAATTCATACAACATGTAAGAAAATATATTAAATTTATAATTTGATGAGCAATATAATGAGTCATCAACAAAAGCCATTGTATTGCATGAACATGAAGAGTTATGAAGTATGACTGGGTTGTTACTGATTAAATTTTAATGGTTAATGTAGAGTTTCTCTATGTCTCTGGACACTAGTAAATGTGTTTTAGAATATGTTTGTTGTTCAAGATATTTAGAAAGCAGACTGTTTATTTATTTACTTTTCTTTCATTTTGATGAATTCTAATGTTTTTAAAATCCTGTAGTAAATTCTATGTAGAGATTACAAATTTACCCCACTAAAATTAATAAATGTTATTCTTGCATCTGCAATCTTGTAAATGAAAATTTGCTCACAAAAAAAGTTGATAACATTACAAGATATATGATTAAAAAATGGTAAAGATTGGTTGGATTACTTTTAGTTTATTTCAGTGTTTAATATCTGGTCTTCCCCAAGTTGAATGTCATTTATTTGGTAAGGTCATTATCTAGAACTAAATTCACCATGCACATCTATGAGAAACTCAAAATTCTCCACTGAAGCACCTCCTTTAGTTTTCATCAATTATAGCAGTATAAAATTAGGTTTATAAAAACATACCTTATTTAATATTGAATTTGGTAAGACCAAGTCACTGAATGTGATCTGCAGAAATACCTGTGTTTCTTCTCATATACACCTTTTCTGGAGCCTTAGAGATTTCAGAACATCACTTACTTGTAATTTAGCAATAATTTTGAATCTGATTTCAGAGATGAAGAAGAATAAAGTACATTAGACAAAGCACAGTATAAAACAGGGAAGACAGTTTTATTTCTGTATATTTAGATGCAATATTCAAAGGATTAAGGCCCTTGTGTGTGTGTGTTTGTTACAAACGAGTGGACAGTCTCATTGTGATTATTGTTGAAACAGAAAGCATCATCCATATCATAGAACAGTTGGGGCTGGAATACTGACCTGTTGGTTAGATGGTTGGCTGGTATCCTCCTTTACAGTGCTGGATGTTTGAAATTTCAAGGTTATGAGAACATCCAGAAAAACAGGTTGATTTTGTGTAAAATATTTCCATTGCAGAAACTGCTGGTTTACTTATTTATTTATTCAATTTTTTTTTTTTTTTTTTTATTTTTTATTTAAGTAGATATATATATATTTTTCCCCTAGGAGCTGAAAACTCAGTACATTAAAAAAATAGTCATGTTATATTTTGGCCAAAAGTGCATCAAGGGGAAAAATCTTTGCTAATGAACCAAACCTATTGAGAACAATGGCATGAGACTTTTGAATGCCCATGGGGCATTATTATCAGCAGATGTGAATAAAAATATTTCAGCTGAGTATTTTTGACATTCAGGTGTTTTGTTTTTGTTGAGTAGATGCAATTTTCTGTGGAGAGCAGATGTCTTTCTAATTTATTTATTTATTTTTTTAGTCAAACCAAAAAACAGATAGAATATTTTTGATGAGGTAGTTGTGAATTTCCACGTCTTTTTTCTACACTGTACTATCAAAATACAGACTTATTTCATTACTGGTGGTTTTATTTTGCTTCCTCACTCTTATAGATTGAAAATGTGCTTGAGAGAGAGCATCTTTTCAAGTACTATATCCACTTTGATATTAACAAAAATAGTAAGAAAATAGGATAAAAACAAAAATGTAATTGCTTTTGCTGCATGAATGATTGCTTCCACAATACAATTAAGCAGGAGGGAAAAATTATTGCATCTTTGGCAGTTAATTCGGGGTGTAGCATACCACTAATCCTCAGAGGACTAAATTTTCTGCCAAAACTAAACAAAATGTTTTAAAAACATATCTGATCACCAGAACAGAAAAAGACAATCCAAACAGCAACAGCAAAAAAGATAAATAAACTTCACCTCATAAATCAGTGCCAGACTACAAACTATTTTAACTAAAGCCTCTCCTGCACTGAATGAAGTGCTCTATTTAAAGAAAATGTTTTTACCTTCAAGTGAGGTTGTTTTGTTTTTTCTTATGTTTTTATGCAAACAAGACCTCACTAAAGCATGCTTAAGCACATTATTTATTTATTTATTTATTTTTGTGAAATAATAGCTTCAGTGGATCCAAGCATTTGATTTTCCTGCAAGACAAAAAGGTATTAGTTTTACAATATAGGTAAACTCATACATGCATAAGTAAATATATCTGCATATTTTCATATATTTGTTTATATACACACATACGTATATACATGTACATACATATATTTTAACCCATTTGGCTCATCCCAGTCTACTGTTTCTCTTCAGGTGGGAACAGTTCTATTCACTTAAGAAGGTAATATAGCAGTAGTCTGCAGTGATATCACTTATTATCCAAATGTTTAATACAACTTTTGAGGGACAGAAAAGTAGCATTTTCCTTAAAAATGATCTTCATTTTATTATGAGGCTGTAGAATGATCAAATAAAAGCACTCCTGAATCTTGGCTATACAACTGTTTATTGTTTATTTATGCTGCACAGTTGAGAAAACATCACAGTGATATTTTAATGGGACTAACCACTGACATTTTAACTTCACTTAATTTCCTTGTCTTCTTTTTGAATCAAGAGGCCTGTTTCCAGAACACATGATTAAAGTTTGTTTTATTTAGAAAGGCAGTAATTTTTCTTTACTTAAAAAAAAAAATAAAATAAAAAAATAAAAATTAGAAGTCTACATATACGATCCATAAATTTAACAGTTTGCTTGTAATAGAAGAATAAACAATTTAAATAGCATAATATTACAGAACTTTGCAAAAGCACTTTTTATCAAGATACTGGGCCTCTTGAAATTTTAATTCTTTCTTTCTTGTAAATGAATAAAAAGAAAAAAAAATAAAAAAGGAAAAGAGAAAATAAAATGATGAACTCAATAAAAAACACAGACAAGAAAGAACAGAGCCTTCTTTTTCAGGCACCTGCCTTAACCATGCCACACTTCATCTTGCCAGTGTACTGTCATATAGTAAAGAAATTTAGTGACAGGCATTAAGATGAGAAACTGAGCTCTGCTTCCTCCAGGTGGCAGAGGTGAAATCAAATTGGCATTTCAGTATGCTCAGAGTAATAAAGCTTTTGTGAGTGTTCTGTTTTTTTGTGTTTTTTTTTTTGTTGTTGTTGTTTTTTTGTTTGTTTTTTTTTTCATATCTTAACCTCTTACTTTGTTAAACAAAATATGTTTTAAATCCACTGCAATTACAACCAAAGAAAACAGTTCTGCAGGTAAAGCATAAGATTAAAAGTATGAGCACAGTGAGAGAAGTCCAAACCCCTAACTGAAATATTTAATTATTTGCTGAGTTCAACCTTATTTAGTTTTGATTTATTTTTTTATTTTTTATTTTTAGTCTTTTTCTAAAGCAGACTTTTGAAGAAAGTGTTTTGGTTTTTTATTTGTAATTTATTTAACTAACTGAAAGTTACTTATGGAGGTCAGGAAGCAGATGATAATTGATAATAAAAATGATAAATGATAACAATTGATAACTTTACCTGCTCTCTCCTGTACTTCCCCTGGTAACAGTAAATACTGTTTCTAACTCAGTGACATACATATATTTTTTCTTGAGAAAGCATGATCTTCTACTGAAATAATTCAAAATAAAATAAGAAAAGTTGCAATCTTCTACTTTCTCTGACACAGTTTATTCATGCATCTTTCCAGTAGCTGTCAATTCTTAAGCCGTTTCCTAATAAGAACATTCCTCATAGCTCAAAGTATTTTTGAACTACAATAATGGTTAGCAATAGATCAAATCTTTTGTTCAATTCTCTACACAGATTCAGAGAAAATATCTGAACATACACATGCAATCTGCTCTTTCCTTAGCACAGAAACAGTAGATAGTATGTTACAGGATCTTATCAGGACCTTATACAGGAACTCTCAATTTTCTTGTGTAAGAAATATAAACTAAAACAGAGCAGAAACACAAAATCTATCTGACTGTATTTAATTGTTTTTTTTTTGTTTGTTTGTTTGTTCTTTGTTTTTAATTCATGTTTGTCATCCAAAGGAAGAAAAAAAAAAAAAAAAAGTCTTAACTTTGTACCTAAAAGAATCCTCAAGCAAATAATTCTATGTAAAAGATTAACTCAAAGACAAAATAATTTTGATGGAGTTGCCAAATAAAAGAATTCCTTTGCAACAAAGTTGCTCATTTTAAAACCAGTGATATTATTAAGAGACTTAATTGACATTTAATATGCCTTATGCCAAGGATACGCATTGGTGATTTCTCTCAGAATTTCCTGCATGAAATTTCAGCTAATGACATTTTACATAACACTATTAAAGATGTGTTCCTGTGATCCAGTGTGCTGATGAATCACACAAAAGAAAAGGTGGCTACAATGATGGTAGGCAAATGATGGTAGGTTTTTTTTTGGAAAAGAGATGGGTTAGGAAGTATGCAAATAAACCTAAGTCATGTTCATTCATAATTATATGTGGATGTTGAACATGGGGATTAACTACAATATGTAGAAGAACATACACTTAGGGTCAAACAAATAAATAAATTTAGAAATAAATTTATCTTGTTAAAAAGTCAGTTGAAGAGAGGTATAAATAAGGAATAGATAGGACAGAATAGGTGAGATGAATAAGGAATTCAACTTCACTTAAAAAAAGTCACTGAAAAGCTACTAACAAATTATCTTTTTATCTTTTTTTTTTTTTTTACTCTTTGCCACATAAAACATACATTGAAATATAATAATGACATCTACTTAAGAGAATAACTACTAAAAATAACAAACCTTTTAAAAATGCCAGTGGGAGGTGACTTGCTGAATATATATTTTATATGTTAAAAGGATAATTTAAAGTCACAGAAAAAAAAAAAAAAAAAAAAAAAAAAGTTTAATATATGCATTTTTAACTTCAAATTAACCATTTCCCTGAAAATAAATAAATAAAAGTCAAGGAAAGATAAAGTTTACAAATAAGACTTTAATCTTTCTCTCTCTCTCTCTCTCTCTCTCTCTTTCTCTCTGATCTCATTGTATTAACATCTCCAGAGTAATTCTGAATTGCCAGAATCCCCCACTCAAGGCATATGGAAACATTAGAAAGCTGAAAGACTCACAAGTTTCAAACTTTGGTAATTGCAAATATCTCAGCACCTACTTTAGACATTATAGAACATTATAGAACTTTAGACATATACATGCTAAATTATCACTGGCTATCATTGGAAATAGACTAATATACACCAGCAGAACATTTCAGCAGTTGGTACTAGGGGGCAGTGACTTTCTACAGGATGGACTCAGGAAAGGAAGATATTTATACCAATGTAACACAGTGGTACTTCATACCCAGAGAATTTTCAATAAACACACACACAGAGTGAGACCCAGCAGGCCCAGTGACGTTCAGATCCAAATTTTATCTGTCAATCAAGAGTTTTGGTGGGGGTCTGTCACTAACATTGTAAAATAGGGCTCTGTTTTGAAATGTTTTTCTTGTCACTAGGCATAAGGAAATTCAGTGGATTTCATGTGTATGTATTGATATTCATTCAGATTTTGAAAAAAAAAATCACACAAAATATAAAATTATTTGCATAACATCTGAACTGCTTGGGGAGTTGGAACACTACAGAAATTAGATCTGCATTCTATAACATTCACTTGCATTTCAGGCAACTAGGTGAGTTAATTTAATATTTAGTTAAAAGAGAATATCTATTTTTATTTTTCCTTTGTTATTCATGGTATACCAAGAACCATTTCATAAACTAGATCCTTTATTTTTAAGTATATAGCTATAATATATTTGCCAAATATAATTTTTAAATGAAAAAGCTTTGAAGGACACTCAATCTGTTTAATGTGTGACGGTTTGTATATACAGTGTGTGTTCTAATTTGACTGATTTTCCACAGCTGCTGTTCTACATCCTATAATCTGCATGTATGTGATATAAGCATAACCTTAATGAACAATATTCACACGTAAAAGTTCATAGAATCATAGAATATCCTGAGTTGGAAGGGACCCTTAAGGATCATCAAGTCCAACTCTTGACACCGCACAGGTCTACCCAAAAGTTCAGACCATGTAACTAAGTGCACAGTCCAATTGCTAATATAATGCTAGCATAGCAGCACCTTCCAACCCCTCTACAACTAGATGTCTGTGTCAGCATTTCAATTATAAGGCACCTCCTAATTTAGGGAATTACAACATGACAGTAAAAATTCATTGTGTTACAACTTGACATGTAAATTCTGAGTTCAAAGTGTTTTTATTAATACGGGTATAAATTGGTTTAGACATCATGAAGTTCTAGAAGTCTACAGTGCAAAAAGAAGACACAATGATGTTTTTTCATCACTACTGTAGATCAAATGCTTTGAAAGGTAAATCCACAAATGTTACAGCTGTTTATATGTAATTGCGATAAGTGACTGATGTAGTTATTTATTTTTGTATTAATGCAGCAGTAATCTCTAAGCTTTAAAACTCCCCAGTATTATGTTTGTTCCTTCCTTTTGTTTCTAGAATGCATATTTATTATTAGTGTTAATTATAATATACAGATTGCTTAGTATGTTCATTTTTAAATATACCAATTCAGAATTAAAACAGATCATGAGAGTATATGTGAGAACCTGTGGACTTGAAGGACTCTCCTTAATGTTATATCACTTACTGATTGCATATCCATGAATTACAAACTTTCCAAGTGAGTATTGACATGAAAAAAGCAATTGTTCCACCTGAGAAATTACCATCTAGTATGTCAATAATCTACTTATCAAAGTTGCGTATTGCTTGGCACTGACACTAACTGCTAACTACAGCTCAGACATAGCACTATCTATTGTGGGAAGAAAATCATCTTCAGATTGTGACAGAGTTAGGACCCACAGAGGGAGATAAGTGGCAGGGATTTTATTCTATTCTTAGAGGGTGCTTGTAAGAGGAAAAAATATCAATAACAACTAGATCAGTTCTGTGACCTTGCAGAGAACTGTCCCTTCCAGTACTATTTCTAACCCTTTCATGCTGTTTTCAAAGCCCAAGAGGACTGCAAAGCATTATGAGGAACTCCTAGAGTTGAACCACACATGGAATGATGTATAAGGTTCACACTACCTCCTTTTGTTGCCTGATGGAAAAAAAGGCATTTGTGCTCTATGGGAAAAGTAAAAAGAAACACCTCTGATCAAGGCCAGCATACTTTACACCACCTGAGGTGCCAGAAAAAGGGTAGCTCACTGTGCTGGGTTGCCATGAACCATGGCAGCAGGGGAAGTTCCTTGGTAGCCAGATGCCAGCTCATGGGGCCAGAGTTTCACACAGAGCAACTCTGTACTGCTACGGCACTTCATCTAGGGAATGTTCGTGCATGAACTTGTCCATGTCACACCTTGTTGATGGCAGAAGATGGGCCAAATGAACCCCCATGTCCTACAAAAGGCTCTGCAGTCAAAAATATAGTTCCTAAAATTATTTTCCTAGGCACGTGTAAAATCTGTGCAGTTTATGACCATGTTATCACTCTTGTGAGCAAGGGAGCTCTGACCTTGCTGAAAGACATGCTTCTGTCTTTGCTGCCATGGATAGGCATGTCTGTGTCACTATTTTAGCAGCATGTGTCAGAGATCTAGTGTTGCAAGCAAATGCAGTAGCTTGAAGTTGTTGTGCTTGTAACATGTCCTGAAGGTTCAACAGACCTCCAAACACATTATGGAGACTTTCATGAGTTTCTTTACATTTAAGAATAGAACGTACAGATTTAGTTTGTTATAGGACAATGTCACAAGTAAGTGGCTTCTAAAATGTGAATTAATGTTAAAACTATTGCAAGTGAGGGAAATGTTTGTGATGGTGGAACAAAGCAGAGGATTTTGTCAAAAAAGTATTTAGAGAAGGTAAAGGAAAAAAGTTGGGAGTCCAATATAATTCTTCAGCGCCATGTACTGATATCATACATGTATATAAAATGCTTTTGGCTAAAAATGTTGCCATTCATACTAGTACATAAATCTGATATCCTCCTGTAACACACTTCAGTGCTCATTATTTTGCAGGAGGCTTTTAATTAGCAGCTGTTTTCTCTTTTATTTCTCAGAGTATTTTAAAATGCCAAAAGTCTAGATATTTGAAGTACCCCTCACTGTAATTTATTTCACAAATTGAAGTCAACATGTTTCTCACTGTCTTTAAGAGGTCATAAGTAGGCACCAAGTCTCAGAAATATAGGCTGTGATTTATGTATTTATACACACTTAGCAAAGATCATACCGCACACTATTTTGTCTGCTACTCTGTTGTTTCATTTAGAAATCTTTCTAACAAAACAAAACAAAACAAAACACAAACAAAAAGAAAAGGCCTGGTCTTCCATATTGTATTAAAGACTATTATAAACACAAAAATGTACTTCAATCTTTCTAGAAAAGTAAAGTTTTTACTTTTTTATTTAATCCTGACTCAACACCATGTTAATGGTCAGAAGACAGACTTGAAAGAAGCTTAAACTATTAGATGGCAAAGTTATCCTAATATGGACTCATTCATATACAGAAAGGGTAAAAAAAAAATGACCTTATTTATTAAAATTAATTTAATTCATTGCAGTACCCTCTAGTTGCATATTACCGAAACCAGAATGTTCTGGAAAATGAGGAGACTAGCAAGGGAAGACATTAGTTTGAAGAAAAGCATATTTGGAATGAGTATGATGGCAGAAGGTATTCAGTTTTACTGTTTCAGTCTCATGAGATAAATTAAAAATAAATGATTTCTTGAAGACTCTTATAAACACAAATGCATTTCCTGACTCTAAACAATTCCAGGAGAGGAACTGTATTTATTTGCTATTTGAAACCACTCTGTTAATATAAAACCATTCTCTTGTCTATATCTGTTAAAACCCTAAATTGACACCTGTGGAATTCTTAAATCTCCTTTATTCCTTATGCCCTATACTTATTATTGTTCAGTGCTTCTTGTGTCAGTGTGCACCTGCAGCATGATCTGATAGCAGGCACCTGACAACTGGTTCATTGTATGCAAATATTCGAGCATCACTTTTGCAGTTTAGTATAATTTGGTCCTAAGCATTTAAATTCTACTTAAAATCAACTAATGTCCTAACAGTATGAGTATTTTTCCTCCACTTTTAACAACCATAACCCACCTCCTAATACAAATCCAAGGATACATATGTAAAATGTAGGCTTTATTACTGATTTTTGCTCAAAATCCTGATAATATAATTTAGGAAATGATAACACTGTTTGTGAAAGGTCAAAATTGTCTAGAAAGATATTGGTGGGTTTTGATGGTTTTATCATTGTATTAATGTCAATGTGGTTATAAATTGAAGATAGACATTTCTGTTTAACAGGGTGGCTATAGATTTACCAGTTTGTGTACATAAAAGTTTAGGTTATGGAATTTCACATATTTTTGTCCAATAAAACATATTCACTAATAAATTAATAATTTTTTGTTGTTTTTTGTTTTTCTTTTGTTTTTGTTTAGTTAATTTGGTTGGGTTTTGACTTTTGGCCTTCAGAACTGAACTGCTCATAAATACTGTCATAAAGCTATTAATTCTGTAAGTGATACTTTGAAATGTGAAATATGGTACTCCTGTCTTTCCTAAATCTGCATACATGTAACACATAAACAGGTATAATTTAAACACAGTGATCTAAATGAAATCTTAATATGTGATATTTCTATTTTGCTGTATTTAGAAGTGTGCTACTGGCCCAAGCCTAGTCAATGAGTAACGCTGGTTGTGCCTTTGTGAGAGCATATTTAAGAAAGGAAAAAAAAAAAAAAAAAAAAAAAAAAAGCTGCTCAGCAGCAACTGGAAGAGAGGATTGAGAAATTCTGAGAGAAAGAGCCCTGCAGACACCAAGGTGAAGGAGGAGGGCAGAAGGTGCTCTAGGTGCCAGAAAAAAGTTCCCTGTGGCCTGTGGAGACATCTGTCCTGCTGCAGCCTACGGGTCCCACATGGAGCAGATCTCCATGCTGCAGCCTGTGGAGGAGCCCCTGGTGGAGCAGGTAGATGTGGCCTGGAGGAGGCTGTGGTCCACGAAGAGTCCTGGAAGGAGCAGGCCCCATGCTGGAGCTGCAGTCCTTGGAGAAGAGCCCACGCAGAAGCAGGGGTTCTGGGGGAAGCTGCCTCCTTTGGGGGACCTGTGTTGGAGCAGTTTGTTCCTGACAGATAGACCTCATGGTATGGACCCATGTGGGAGCAGTTCTGGAAGAGCTGTTGCCTGTGGGAAGCCCATGCAGGATCTGTTCAGGAAGGACAGCATCCCATGGGAGGGACCCTATGTCCCTTCCATGGGCAGGGGCAGACAGTGACCATGAAGGAGTGGCAGAAATGAAATGCTGACCACAACAGACCACAACTCTTATTCCTTTGTTCCCCTGCACCGCTCGGGGGTGAGGAGGTAGAAGAGGATGGATGGTGGGAATGTGGTTTTGGTTTCTTTCCTTTGTTTCTCACTTCTCTAGTTTGTTAGTAATAGGCAATAGATCTTATTATCTCCCTACTCTTAGTCTTTTTTGCCCATGATGCTAATTGTTGAGTGATTGCTCCCTGTCCATATTTCAGCCCTTGAGCCCTTTTCATTTTATTTTCTCCTCCATTCTCTTTGAGAAGGGGGAGTGAAAAAGTGGCTGTGGCGGGGCTCAGCTGCCCACCTGAGTAAAACCACCACAAGGAGGTAGAGGAGGGTGGTTGGGGAGTGGAGGGGAAGGTATTTTTGCTTTTATTTTCTCACTGCTCTAGTCTGTTAGTAAAAGGCAATAAATTTTATTAATCTCTCTGTGCTGTGTCTGTTTTGCCCATGATGATAACTATTGAGTCATCTCTCTGTCCTTATCACAACCCTTGAGCCCTTTCCATTGTATTTTCTCCCCTTGTTTCTTTGAGGAGGGGGAGCGAGTGAGCAGTTGTGGTGGAGTTCATCTATGTAGCAGGGTAAAAGCAACACAGACACTCTAAGTTTCAGTGAAAAGTTGTTAATGTAGCCTTGTCAAAAACAGAAACCTTACTATTTTGTTTCATCCTTGCATCATAAGTAAATATTGTCATACCATTATACCATAGATAAAAATGGCAACGTAGAGGTACTTTAAAAATAGATGACAATTTATTTGGCATTGATATACACCGTGGAATTGTAATCCTCTTGTCTTTCATTTCTTTCAAGAAACATTTACTATAAATATTTATTCCAATAGAGTATATTTCCCCACTTATGAGGGCCTAAAAAATAAAGCAGAAGTCCAACTTAAATCCATGTCACTTCATTTTTTATTTATTTTTTTTGCAAATACTGCACACTGTTCTAGATACTGATTTCCATACCTGAAATCAAACTTAGACCATTTAGCAGGTAAAACAAAATGATTACTACAAAAGATACATTATGCCAACAGCAGTAATAAGTGTATGACAGTCAGCTATATTTGTCTAATGTAAGTTGTGGTCTCTATGAGAGAGTGGTGCCTTTCACACCATGCTCATAACAGATCTCTGCACAAATCAATTTATTTTTAGTTGGCTCAGATTAAATTCTCTCCTGTTTTTTCCTGTTCTGCTGTACTCTCTCTTGATCAAGTTCATTCTGTAAAGGAAGTGGCTAGACCTAACTCCAAAAGACATTTCTTATTTATATAGAATCAGGCACTGAGGGTGTATATGTGTAGGAATTAAATTCTTTAATACACTGATGGACACACTACTTTACCTTTTCTGTAAAGTCATTATTATACAATGACCAGTTTCTGTAAAAGAAATGATTTCTGACTTCTGGTAATTCACCTCAAGAAGTTCTAGGTCTTACTAAATATCATTCCACTGATACTTTTCATTTTGGTGGCCACTGACAGGACAGGAGGCAGTAGGTACAAACTGAAACACACAGAGCAACACAGCTGAACCCAAGATTTTTATTATTATTATTAATTTATTTATTTTTACTATGTTTTTACTGTGAGGATGCTCAAACACTAGAATAGGTTGCTCAGAGAAGCTGTGGAATCTATGGAAATTATTATCTATGGAAGCAGTCAACACCACACTGGACACAGTTTTGACCAACCATCTCTAGCTGACCCTGCTTAAACAGAGGTTTGGATTAGGTGATATGAAGAGGTCCCTTCCAACCTCAATTGTTCTGTGATGCTGTGATTCTGTGATTATTCATAATACACAGCCACATTTTCTTCCTCTTTCATAGTGGAAAATTCACTTTCTGGTTCAAGTTCTGAAGGTATTTGTTTCTCTTTCTTCTTAGTAAGCATCTTAGTATGTCACTAAAAGCAAAAATTTCAGCTTCTTCACATTCACCTGCATTTGTTACTAGATGATGAAAAAAGGTATACCATTCAAAACCTTGCCTTAATTTCCTCCTCTGTTAATTTTTTTTTTTTTCTAGATGTTTCAATAAACTTATTGAGATGTCTTAATGTTGTTTTAACTTAAGTTACCAAAGGAACTTTCTGTATTATTAGAGACACAGATGCATCTAAATTTTGTTGAACACAATCCATGAGGTTTTCAGGGCATGCCAGTTCACTCCATCCTGAGAATTCTGCAAAGATGAAATCTCCTCAAAGACAACAGTATTTCCTTTGCACACAGGTAAGAATACCAGGGAAAACATACCTTTTCCATTAATTTAATGCTAATCCACTATCACGGATTCATTAAGCATTTCATGACAATCCAAATATCACATCAAGACTGTATCATTTAGTGCGTTGAAAAGATAATTTTAGAATTTATTCACATATCTTTAGAGGAAACTACTGAGGTAGAAATGTTTGTTTCATATTAAAAATGTTTGGTGGCCTTTTTAGGATATATATTTATTGTCTTCTACAGTGTCTGCAGCATAGTCAGTCTCCGTAAAGGTAAAGCTTTATAAACAGGAAGAAATAGTACAATACATTTCATTCCATTTCATCTTGTTTGCTCCTTTGATGAAATTATAGAAATTACCAAGAACAAAATAAATTGGAAATATCTAACAAATTATTGCTTTCTGCCTTTAATAATTTAGTGGACATCTTGTTAATATTTTATGTCACACCATTTCAAGCTCACAGATTACTTTTTAAATTTCTTTGGGGTTTGGCTCTTTCACAATTGGTTTGCCTGTCTGAAGAAAGCTGTACATCATAACTTGTATCCTCTGTTCATTAAATTATTACCTTTATACAATCATCTGATAAGGATCATTTATCTCTATCACATCTAATAGGATGAATAAATCAATGACATGCAAAAATACTTTCTTCTGTTTTGTAAGTCACATCAGTGTAAACAGTTTCTTTATCATAAAACTGAATTTGCTCTACAGGATTAAATCTGACCGTGGATATATTTCTATTTTCCTGTAAACCCCAGTTATGTATCTTCAGTTGTCATTAAATGAAAATAATTGGTTTTATTTATTTATTTATTTACTTACGTATTATTCAGTTTTGTTTTATTCCTGGTGTTCATATTTCTAAAATTGTCTTTATTTGAGAGTTTTCCTCTTCATAGTATCTTCCTCCATGTTCTTTTCAAAACAGTATCTCAAAGCTTTTTGTCTGCTCCAAACACCTAAAATTCCTTTCCATATTTAGTATAGCTCAAAAAATTCTATAGAGCATTTGTGCACTTTTACTTTAATTCAGTTATTAATCAGAATTTTTTAAAAGGATGCTACTGATTCCACTACCATTTTTCTATATAGCAGGTTTATACTTTTTCTTTTTTTCCACTTTTCATTATAGTCAGCCAAGAGAACATGTTTTTGATGTTATTCAGGAGTCTGTATTGTATTTGTTCCAGTTATTGATAACATGATTTTTCACCTTTTGTTTCCTCTTTGTGTATAGTTTTTGATATAGTTAATATTGTGTCATTTCTCCTTTACTTTTAGGTCATAGATTAGCTCAATGGTAGAAGTTAATAGCTGCTGATAATATAATGTCACTTCTGATAAAGTATATTCCAATTTCAAGCTTTTTTTTATCTCTCTCCTTTATAAAACCAGTGTGACTATTTTTAAAGATAACAAGTTCACACTGTTTTATAAAGAAGTAGAAGGAAGACAGTAAAAATTTGATTTTACGCCTTTATTTTTGCATAAAATTTGTGACAATACCATATTCAACCATTTGCTGAGCCCTTTCAGGCACTCCACAATGTGTTATAATGTTATAAATGTATGTAATTCTAAAACACTATTTAAAACAGAAAGGACCCTCATTTGTATGAAAACTTTACTAAATTCACAGAGTTATTCTTGGCATAAACACACTTAATTTATCATTATTTATCTACCTATCTATCTAGTAATTTACCCTTACATATCTATCTACCTATGTATAGCTCTATCTCTCTCTATATATATCTAGATATAGATAGATCTATATATAGAGAGAGATCTATCTATCTAACTATACATAGATTATATATACATTAAATATGGATTATAGATTAAATATAGATTATATAGATTAATATTTATACATATAAGACATAGAAATGTAGATCTATAGAAATATAGATAGATATAGATTATATGGGTATAGATATAGATGTAGATAGATATTGATTAGATATATAGATATAGATATAGATATAGATATAGATATAGATAGATAGAGATAGAGATAGAGATAGAGATAGAGATAGAGATAGAGATAGAGATAGAGATAGAGATAGAGATAGAGATAGAGATTAGATAGAGATAGAGATGATAGAGATAGATAACTGGCATGAGTTTTAACATAAAGAAAACTGATTAATGCAACTCCAATTAATCAATTTCTGAGTGGTTATACTTTAAAAGAGCAAAACCAATCACAACAAAAAAAAAACAGAAAAAAATATTGCCACTCTTAATGTCTGGATTTGATAATACTAATATGAGAGCAAGTATCAAATTATGTTTTAGTGTGGTGTTAACAAAGTAAAGATTTTTATTACATGGACAGTATTTAGAATATACTTTCACGTATCTTGAAATGAGCTGTAGTCATCAGAATGCTACAAGAGCCTTTCTAGACTTTTAGGGAAAAGTAAAAACAAGAATGAAAAAAATAATTTGGACTACCAAAAAAAAAAAATACAGAAAATGATCCATCACTGACTAGTATAGGTGACAATCCAGCAGACAGATATGGGTGACATTGCAGTGGATGTCTCCTCTAAGGCAGCTGATCTGGAAGAACTAGTGGAAGAGGCTTTCAATCAAGTTTGTTGATATATAAAACAGGAAATATGCCAGAGGATCATGCTGCCATCCAGAAGGACTTTAACAGGCTGCAGAAATGGGCTGATAATAACCTCATACAGTTCAACAAGAAATGAAAAGACTTGATCCCAGGAAGGAATAAACTCATGGATCAGGACTGGCTGGGTGCCACGCAGCTGGAAAGCAGCTTTGCAGAAAGGGACCTGGGAGTCTTGGTGGACGCAAAGGAACACAAGCCAACAATATGCCCTTGCCATAAAGAAAGTTATTGGTATCCTGATCATGATCATGGCCAGGTAAAGCAGGCCAAGAAGGGTGATTCTTCCCCTCTGCTCAGACCACTGGTGAGGCCACACCTGCAGTAGCGTCCAGTCCTCATCTCCACAGTAGAAGAGAGACATGGACTTAGCGGAGAGAGTTCAGAGAAGGGCATTAAAGATGATGAAGAGACTGGAGCACCTTAGCTATGAGGAGGGGGCTGAGAGAGCTGAGACTGTTCGGCCTAGATAAGAGGAGGCTTGGAGAATCTCATCAGTGTGTATAAATACATGAAGGGAGGGTGCAAAGAGGATGAAGCCAGGCTCTTTTCAATGGTGTCCAGTAAGAGGACAAGAGGAAATGAGCACAAACTGAAACACAGGAAATTTCCCTCTGAACATTAGGAAACACTGTTATACTGTTAGGGTGGTTGAACACTAGAACAGGTTTTCCAGAGATGTTGTTGTACTGGGTCTGGCTGGGATATTAACTTTCCCTGCAGCAGCCCATACAGTGCTGTGCTCTGCACTTGTAGCTAGAACAGCAGTGTTATCACACCAGTGTTGTGTCTGCTGCTGAGCAGTGCTGGCACAGCATCAGGACTCTCCCTAATCCTCCTAGGGGATGGGCAAAAAAGTGAGAAAAGAAACATCACCAGGGCAGCTGACCTAAACTAATCAAAGGGATATTCCATACCATATGATGTCACACTCAGCCATAAAAGGTGGAAACAGGAAGAAGAGGGGAGGGGTGGGCTCGTTGTGAAAATGTTGATCCTCCTACCGAGCACCAGCTATGTGCGTTGAGGCCCTGCTTCGAGGACGTGGACGAGCATTGCTCATTTGTGGGAAGTAGAGAGTAATTTCTTTCCTCTGCACTTCCACATAGCCTTCATTTTTATTTTTTTCTCTCCCTTTTCCCCTTTCCATTTTTTCCCCCCTTTAGTTAATAGATTTCCTTAATAATTATTATTTTTTTTTCCCCTTTAATTAAATTATCCTTATCTCACCCCGTGAGTTGTTCTTTACTTCTTCCCCTTCTCATCTAAGGAGGGGGGAGTGAGAGAGCAGTTGTAGTGTTTAGCTGCCTAGCATGGTAAAACCACCACAGTTTTGGAGTATCCCTCACTGGAGATACTCAAAAACTGTCTGGACATGGCTTTGGGCAACCTGCTTTGGGTGGCACTGCATGAGCAGAGGGTTAGACCAGATGACTTCTAGAGCTCCCTTTCAACCTCACCCATTCTGTGGTTCTGTGACTCTGTGGTTCCATGACCAGTGTGGAAACACATAAATGCTTTAGTCAGTCTAAATTCCAGTTAAAACTTATAACAGTGAATTGTCAGAGTAAGCTAGCAAAATTCAAAATAAGACTTGTCTTTAATGTCACAAAAATGACAGGCAGATTGTCAGTATTTGATAAAACTACATTTATATAGTCTTACTAGCCAACAATTTACATAAGACATAATAAAATACCTCAAGGTAAAAACAAGACAAAAAGAAAAATATTCCCCACTTAACTGCTAATGAATAGATCTTCAAAAATGGCTAATCCTTTTGTATGAAGTGAATGCAGATATAAAAAAAAATAATGTAGTATAAACTTTGTATTTAAAGGTACTAAATATTTACTTTTTTTTTTTTTAAACCATTTTATTTCTTTATAGAATCTTAATGCAGTATTTTCTTGATTTCTTAATGATAACAGAAAATTACTTTTTTTTTTTTTTTTTTTTTTATGTTATCTGCAGTCTCATTCCTTGACCAATAATCAAGCACGCAAAGTATTTTACAAACTCAATTAAAATCCCAAAGATGTTGCAATTTCAGTCTTAAATTCCTTTTTTTTTTTTTTTTTTTTTTTTTTCCAGAATAATGTCAGTTTTAAAATATGCAATATTAGGATTTTCTTTTTAGTTATTTTTATTATCTTCTCTGGTAACCTAGAAATTGGGTTTAAGTCTGCAGAGATTTTTGCTTCACATTTCTTAGATCACTGTGTGTTTAGGCTGACTTGCATTTTTATCTGCATCAAAGGGAAGGGAAAAGAAGAAATATGTTCTTACTGCTTCCTCATGCATAAGGAAAGAAAATACTTGAATAACAAGCATTCACAGCATCCCATTCTTCCACTGAATTGTTACTGATGCATCTCCAAAGACTCCTCAATGTGGTCTGATTTAAAATGTTCTTTGAAGCAGCTACAAGCTTGTTTTGAACTAATTATCAAGTAACAACACACTATCATACTTGACAAGTTGCACAATTTCTAAGTAATGTAAGTCTTACTCTTCTGTTTTGTTTTTCTTTTTGATGGTAAAACTAATCCTGACCTTAAGGCATGTGAATAAATCTCACCAAAAGCTTGCTGAAGCAGATTTAGAAAGACAACTAGCCATTTATCATCTTCAAAGTTGATAATATCTCCTGTGAAATTATATCAATTAAAGGCAGGCAAATAAAACAACGTGGTGAGAAAGCCTTGTGGAATATAAGTATAATTAAGAAATGGAGAGAAGATGAAAAATACTATGAGAAACTAAACAACTTGCCTGTACCTACTGAAATATCAATTACAAACTAAAATTTAATGAAAATCTGATTTTTACTGATGAGAGTAAGATTATGATGCCCATGGTTTGTTGTGGGTTTAGTTCATGAAATAAGGATTTACACAGTAAGAATGAAAGTTGACAGTAACAAACATTAAGTTAAGGGATGTTTTCATTGTCTCTGCTGTACAAACACACCCCTCATAGATCTTTCTTTTACATTGATTGGGATCTTTCAAGATTAGCTTGCTCTTCTTCTTCTCCTTGTTCTCCTTCTTCTTCTTGCTCTTCTTATTCTTCTGCAAGCAACAGAAAAACTCTTGTTTCACTTAAAGAAACAGAAGGATTCTCCAGTTCTCTTTTCCATTACATTATTCAGCAGTTAGATTGACATAAGATTTATTAGATTGACATGAGATTTATTAACAGATTTTGAGGTCTAGGAAAAGCTGATACTGAATATTCAATTCTAGGGCACTAGAAATTCAAATCTTCAAACGTATCTCTAATTAATGCTCCTGTCAAATACATGGAACCATTCATTCCTATGTCAGCAACTTTATTATGTTTGTAAAATACTGAGACTGATGTTCATGCATGTCAAGCATGCAACATTTTGCATTTTACCTTCATCACAACATACATCATACAAGGTGTAAGTGTCTCATTTAACAATTTATCTTCCAAAATTCAGTCTGAATGAGGAGGTTACTAGACTTTTTTTTTTTTTTTACTTTAACATGTCATTTTATATATGTCATATATCATTAAAAAATATAAAAGTTTTAGGCATTCCTTGCAATCTAAAGATTCCAAGTCAGATCATATTCATAGAATCATAGAATGCCTTGGGTTGGAAATGAACCTTAAAGACCACCTAGTTCAAATCCCCCCTGCCATGGGCAGGGATGCCACCCACTAGGTCAGGTTGCGCAGGGCCCCACCCAACCTGGCCTTGAACAGCTGCAGTGGTGGGGCATCCACAACCTCTCTGGACAACCTGTTCCAGTGCCTCACCACTTTCTGAATGAAGAATTTCATCCTAATCTCTAGTCTAAATCTTCCCTCTTTTAGTTTTAAAATATTCTGCCTTGTCCTATCATTATCTACCAATGTATAAGTGTTTCTCCATCTTTTTGATAAGATCCCTTTAAGTACTGAAAGGCTGCAAAGAAGTCTCCCTGGAGCCTTCTCTTTTTCAGGCTGAACATCTTCAGCTCTCTCAATCTTTCTTCACAGTAGAGGTGCTCCTGCCATCTGAATATTTTCATGGCCCTACTCTGGACCCTATCTAACATGTCCACATCTTTCTTGTGCTGTGAGCTCCAGACCTGGATTCAGTATTCCAAGTGTGGTCCTAAAAGGGCAGAGTAGGGAGGCCAATCACCTCCCTTGCTCTGCTGACCACTCTTCAGAATGGAGCCCAGGATACAGTTGGCCTTCTGGGCTGCAAGCACATAGAATCATAGAATCATAGAATCATAGAATATCCTGAGTTGGAAGGGACCCTTAAGGATCATCAAGTCCAACTCTTGACACTGCACAGGTCTACCCAAAAGTTCAGACCATGTGACTAAGCGCACAGTCCAATCTCTTCTTAAATTCAGTCAGGCTCGGTGCAGTGACCACTTCCCTGGGGAGCCTGTTCCAGTGTGCAACCACTCTCTCTGTGAAGAACTTCCTCCTGATGTCAAGCCTAAACTTCCCCTGCTTCAGCTTAACCCCGTTCCCGCGGGTCCTGTCGCTAGTGTTAATGGAGAAAAGGTCTCCTGCCTCTCGACACCCCCTTACGAGGAAGTTGTAGACTGCGATGAGGTCTCCCCTCAGCCTCCTCTTCTCCAGGCTGAACAGGCCCAGTGCCCTCAGCCGTTCCTCGTACGTCTTCCCCTCCAGGCCTTTCACCATCTTCGTAGCCCTCCTCTGGACACTCTCCAACAGTTTCATGTCCTTTTTATACTGTGGTGCCCAGAACTGCACACAGTACTCGAGGTGAGGCCGCACCAGCGCAGAGTAGAGCGGGACAATCACCTCCCTCGACCTACTAGCGATGCCGTGCTTGATGCACCCCAGGATACGGTTGGCCCTCCTGGCTGCCAGGGCACACTGCTGGCTCATATTGAACTTGCTGTCTACCACGACCCCCAGATCCCTCTCTTCTAGGCTGCTCTCCAGCGTCTCATCGCCCAGTCTGTACGTGCAGCCAGGGTTTCCCCGTCCCAGGTGCAGGACCCGGCACTTGCTCTTATTGAACTTCATGCAGTTGGCGATCGCCCAGCTCTCCAACCTATCCAGATCCCTCTGCAAGGCCTTTCCACCCTCATTCGAGTCCATAACTCCTCCAAGTTTGGTGTCATCGGCAAACTTGCTCAAAATACCTTCTATTCCTACATCCAGATCGTTTATAAAAATATTGAAAAGTACCGGCCCTAAAATGGAGCCTTGAGGGACCCCACTAGTGACCGCCCGCCAGCCTGACGCAGCGCCATTCACCATAACCCTTTGGGCCCTGCCCGTTAGCCAATTGCTCACCCATCGTATGATGTTTTTATTTAGCTGTATGGTGGACATTTTGTCCAGTAGGATCCTATGGGAGACCGTGTCAAAAGCCTTGCTGATGTCCAAAAAAATCACATCAGCTGGTTTCCCTTGGTCCACCATACGGGTGATCTTATCATAAAAGGACATACTTCTAGCTCATTTTGAGTTTTTCACAGAATCACAGAATGGCTGAGTTTGGAAGACATTTCTGTAGTTCCACTCCTCTACCAAGCAGGGTTGCCTAGAGCATGTTGCACAGGATCGCATCCAGTGTACCAGAACCCCCGAGACCACAGGGCTGCTCTCAATGATTTCTTCTCCCAGTCTACTCACGTCTGGGATTGCCCCAACCCAGATGTAGCACCTTGGACTTAGACTTGTTAAACCTTACTAGGTTCATGTGGGCCCACTTCTCAAACTTGCCCAGGTCCCTCTGGATGGCATCCCTTCCTTCTGTTGTATCAACTGCACCACTCAGCTTGGTTGTGTCTGACAGCCTGTTGAGGGTGCACTTGATCCCACTGTCTATCTCACTGGTAAAGACATTAAATAGCACCGGTTCCGAGACAGAACCCTAAGGGACACTACTCCTTACTGGACTCTACCTGGATATAGAGCTGTTGACCACAGCTTTCTGGCGGTGGCCATCCAGGCAATTCCTTATCCACCAAATAGTCCACCCTTCAGTACCATCTCTCTCCAAGTGGAGATAAAGATGTTATTTAGGACCATGTCAAAGGCCTTCCAGAAGTCCAGCTAGATAACATTGGTTGGACTTCCCTTGTTGACTAATGCAGTCACTCCATTGTAGAAGGCCACCAGATGGGTCAAGCATGATTTGCCCTTTGTGAAGCCATGCTGGCTGTCTCAGATCACCTCTTTGTCTTGCATATGGCTTATCATTGTTTCCAGCAAGATCTGTTTCATGATTCTGGCGGATGAAGAGGTGAGGCTCACCAGTCTGTACTTCCCTGGGTCTTCATTTCTACTCTGTTTCAAAATAGAAGTGATGTTTCCCTTCTTCCATTCACAAGGGATGGCTGCCATGACTTTTCAGATACAATGGAGAGGGGCTTGGCAACTACATCAGCCAGTTCCCTCAGGACCCTGGCATTTGTTATCATGTCCCATTGACTTGTAGCTGTTCACTTTCATCAGGTGGTCTCAAACCTGCTCTTTATTTACAATGGGAGGGACATTTCTCCCCCAGCCCCTGCCTACAGGTTCAGAGACTCAAGAGTTGTGGAAGCCTAACTGGCAGTGAAGACTGAGATAAAGATGTTATTGAGTACCTCAGGCTTTTCCCTGTCTGTTGTTTCCAGTTCTCCCTTCTCATCCATCAGGAGGGGTACACTCTCCTTGACCTTTCTCTTTCTGACTAGTGTACCTATAGAATCTCTTCTCATTATTTGGCATCCCTTCCCAAATTAAGTTCCGTTTGTGCCTTGGCTTTCCTGATCCCATCCCTGCTCCTCCAGACAGCATCCCTGTACTCTTCCCAGGCCATACGTCCCTGCTTTGACTACCTGTGCATTTCCTTCTAACACCTCAGTTTGACCAGCAGATCCTTGCTCAGCTATGCTGGTTTCCTGCCTTCCCTGCTTGATTTCTTACCCATGGGAATGGAAAGCTCTTGTACTCTAAGAAAAAAGTTCTTTATGAGTTGCCATCTCTTATCAGTTCCTCTGTCCTAAGGACAGTGTCTCAAGGGATCTCATCCACCGGGTCTTTAAATGGATGGATGTTCACTGTTCTGAAGTTCAAAGTTCTAAAGTATTCTGGTTATTTGATTCATCGGGAAGTGGTGGAGTCACCAACCCTGGAAGTCTTTAAAAGACATTTAGATGTAGAGCTTAGGGATATGGTTTAGTGGGGACTGTTAATGTTAGGTCAGAGGTTGGACTCGATGATCTTGAGGTCTCTTCCAACCTAGAAATTCTGTGATTCTGCGATCACACTATGTTTCTGTAATAGCAATTAGGTCATAATTTTCTAACCACACCATGGTTTCCTGTTAGAGCGCGGGTGCCACTTTTCGGTTCGCAGCTGAAGGAACAAATGCAGCCGACTCAATATGAGTGATAAAGCATAGTTCAACTTTATTGTCCGGATAGCCTAACTTTTATAGTGAACTCAACAGGGGCAGACAGTGTTTCCCACAAGATTATTGGTCAAAAGCACTCAGACAAAAAACTACAAGAAAACAACCCCCTTGTGATTAGCAGTCACGTAGACCTTGTCCTTGAAGCCAGCTGCTGGTAACAATATTTTTCTGAATTCCTCAATTGGGCGACGTGGGAACACTGTCATGGGAACTTCTCATAGTTACCGTGGTAGCTTGGTTTGCTCAGCTACAGCAAGCCATGGGATTTGCTGAGGCCTACTCCTGGTTGCTTAAAACAAGCTCAGATCGAACAACTGTTCCACGGACCCATGTCCACGCCCTTTGTGCCAATTCCCAACAGTTTCCCACTCCTCTTGCTTGTTTCCTGTGCTGCATGCATTGTTGTAGAGGCACTTGAGCTGGGCTATCAGCCACTTCACCTTTTTAGAGGAGCTCTTCCTAATTCCTTTGGGGCAATTCACAGGTTGCTTCCTGTTGCCCTGTTGCTTCCTGAAGCTGGCTTGAGCTAGGGCCAACAGAAGATGGTGAAAAGAGGATCCTGACTATTTTTCAGCACAAGACAGTGCTAAGTGTTTTAAATAACACAGATTAAAATTAGTAATTTCTAGACTTTTTCTTTAACTGCTGCTGGAAAATAAAATAAAATAAAATAAAATAAAATAAAATAAAATAAAATAAAATAAAATAAAATAAAATAAAATAAAATAAAATAAAATAAAATAAAATAAAATAAATCAGAGGTAAGTATGCAGGTTGGTTTAGCTGTTTCCTTTAATCAAATGTACCACTGAGATCACATTTCATTACTTCTCACAGATGATATTAAAGGGGAGTCAGCTAGCTAGCTAGAGATTTAGAAGCAGCCTTTCAAGTTCACCTTTAGGAAGTTGTAATAGCTTTGCCTAGCAGCCTGTTTAGTAATGCAGCATATGGCATACCTGGCTTTAGACAGGACTAGAGATCAAATCTAACCTCATAAATCTCTCAGTTCATGACTACAAGAAGCTGTCAAAAACTAGATGTTGTTTCATTCTCCAGGGGCTAGTGCATTGCTCTGGATCTCTCTTAAGTGCACTCTAGCAGCTGATCACCAAAATGTGTAATAGCCTTGGGAAGAACTACACTACCCTTTTGACCCCAGAGGTAATATTTTGATATGGCTTGACCTTAATAAGACCGCTAGCATAAGTGTCTAACAGTAACAGTAACGGAAAACCTTTTCTGAATAACAAACAGCTGAAGAAAACATTTTCTGTACACTCCGTAAATTATTACATTTACCTCTGGCAAGTATATTTAGATAAAATCACGTTCTGAATCACATTTTAGAATACTCAGATTTAACACCGGTCTCTAATCCAAAAAGCAAACAAATACTGGACAAAATTCTGTCACTTACTCAATTTTATCATTATTTGTCCAAAAAATCCCACTGAATATAAAGAGCCGGGCTTTTCCTTTCTGATTTACTCTTTTATATTTATTCTACTGTTTAAATTATTTTGTTATTTCGTTTTAATTTAGGATCAAGGATAAGAATTGCAGATTCCTTAAGTATGAGGAGTATGAGGATACTTTTTTTTTTTCACAATAATGGAATACAATACTTACCACTTTTACTGACAATCGATTCTTGATCATTATTAGTAACACTATTACTTGGCCATTACAATCAAAACCTGACAAATTCCTTTCTTATTCCTTTCCTTTTGCAGCTGTGTGACACAGACAATGTACTCCTTTCTGCAAGTCTTACCACTAATACAGTTTCCTGCTGTACCTTGTGGAAAAGTACTGTCGTCTGGGCCACTGGGTCCATGATGATCTTAATTTCTGTAGGATGCCAGAGAAGTTAAGTGGTTTACATAGTGTGAAGAAATAATTAAGCTGCCTAGAAGCTACATGATGCATAGCAAAATAAGAGGTAAGAGGAGGACAGAAGCTTCAGTGAGCTAGATTTGCTGTACAGACAAGTAATTTGGAATGGCTGAAGTGAGGATGGGGCACAATGACATAGAATTTGGCAGCAGCAAACCCTTTTCAGCAATGGCAGTGCCATGCTGCTTTTCCATTGCTGATTTTTTTTTATTTGTTTGTTCTCATCATCACTGTAGTCTAAAAGTACTTGCATGTACATATGTACATCATGCAGACTTACCTGATTTTATTCTGTAACAGATTGTAAAATAAATGAAGATTTCACTCTATATGGAAAATCTCAGGGAATTTTTTTTTTGACTTTTCAACCTGTGAGGAACACAGCTTGAGAGGCTAAGTATCCTTGAAAACAACCAACCAATTCTGTCCCTGATATGAGTAGTCTGTTCTTTGCCCCCCAAAATGCCTTGATGCAAAAGGCACAAAGGTGAGCTCCAGCTACTTTGACAGCTCCTGAAACTGTTCAGTATTTTTCTCTTATGAATAAGAAGTTCCAATAAAACTTATAGAACTGGGAAGAGTGTAAACTAGATTTTGAAGAAAAGCTATTTGTTAAAAGTTACATAGTTATTTTGAGAAGATGAAAACATGTTCTCTTCATTGAAACAACAGCACAGTGTGTAATTTTTTTTATTATTATTTTTTTAATGGATGACATTAAAGCTCACAAAAAAAAAAAAAAAAACTACAAACAACAACAACAAAAGCTTCAGGACGAATATTTATTTATTTATTCAGGCTATGGTATACACGATTACTTATGACCCTTTAGATAAGAATATTTTTTCTATTTATTGTTCATAAAAATCATAAGCAAAAGAATAGTGAAATGTCTAGACAAACCTTTTTATGGCTGAAGTGTAAATCTAGCTTTTTAGTTTTTAGCGATTTCAGTTCCATGATACAAAAGTATTTTCCAGGTTAATTAGATTAGTATAACAGGGCTCCTTATGAAATCTTTAACTCTGTTCCCTTGGTCATCCAGTGAAACTAATTGGGGAAGGTTTGCTTGTTTAT
Organism: Anas platyrhynchos; assembly: GCF_047663525.1. NCBI lineage: Eukaryota > Metazoa > Chordata > Aves > Anseriformes > Anatidae > Anas > Anas platyrhynchos. Next base: position 56,619,228 of record NC_092588.1, on the reverse strand, counting down.
ATGTTTGTATGGAAAATGGTAGCTGCTATTGTGAATGTCATTGTAATTATGGTGGAAAAGATTTGTCAGAGAGGATACATGAAGAAGATGCAGTCAGACTTTGAATTATTCTAGTCTTCAATGAATCTTTATTTTACACCAAGATATTTCTCTAACATTTATTCAGATCTTATTCATGCATCTCTCTTGGTACTGTAAACCAAGATACCAATAATGAAGATAAGGTATTTTCTAATAAACACTCTGCAAGAAGAATCAAGATTTAGAAGTCTTTTGAAAATTAGTTTCCAGTAGCGAATCAACCTTTGTGTGCATATGGCAACATGGAAACATATGGCAACTATGGCAACACCTGCAAGGGTCTTGAGAGAGAAATAATACATCTCTACAACTTTTACTTCCAGATACGGAAAGTGATAGCTATTCCATTCTGAATGTAGCTGATGCACACACAGATCATTGCACACAGATCCTCATCAGATGCAAAGAATTTTGTAGAAAATAATAAAGTCATCCTGAAAATGAAAGAGGAATTTTATCAAGTTGTTCAACAAAAAGAGAAAATAATGAATCCTATTTTCACATATTTTTCCACTCTTACAGTCCCAGTGCTTCACAATGATGTGCTTATCTGAGAAGTAGATCTGAAAGGTTAAGTGTGGATTCAAATCAAATCCTATGTAGGATTGATTGACCAATGCACATATGCATGCTAGCAAACTGGCTACTATCAAATGGAAGATATAAGGCTAAGTTCTTCCTACTTGTCTCTTAATAGGTATGCTAATTTCATTCCCCTATGCACACTTATCAACTAACTTATTTGATGTAACGGTCTTTTCAGATCTGGTTGAAATTGATTAAAGAAGTAATTCAGGGGAAAACTGGCAGACAGATAAGGGAAAAAAAAAAAAAAAGTGGAAATGGACAAATAACAGGCAAATAGATCTTATAATTGCCTAATTGCCATATTTCTACAGGAAAACAGTCCTATATATATAGTAGATATATATATATATATATATAAAACTATGTATAGTGTATATATATATATATACTTCTACTCAATGTTACTGCATCTAAATTTGAAAACAAAGCAGCTTCTGAATCCCCACATCCTTTTGATAAAAAGGAGCCAATTGCAACATTACACTGCTTTGGAGAGTTCTTCAAGGCAGGCTGTGTGTGAGACACCTGCTTTTCATAAAAGAATTGCTCCCTAAACATCCTGGCAATTTGGTATAGACATTAGCTGATGGAATAACTCATATATAGGGACAATTGATTGCAGAAGAGAAGCGACAAGGTCGACCCTGGGATCAGGGATATGTCTGTGCATGCTTGTGTAGATGTTAAGGCATAACATCTCAAGCTGAAAGCAACAGATGTACTTACAGTGTAATGTCATTCAGCCAGTCATTGCACTGGTTTGTTATTCTGCCATATTTCCATTACCATTACCTACTGGTATTAATGAACAGTATTTATTTATTTGTTAATGTCTTTCCAGTTATATATTAAGATCTGTTGAGGAATTATTTTTTCAGGTAGCATCTACAGAGTGAGGAAAATTGAAGGGGGCTACAGGGATGGCTCTGGCAGCTATGTGCAGCATGAGAGGAAGAGGAAGCTAGGATCCTCTGAGAGATGCAAGCATTGAGAGGAGTGATCAAGCAGTAGGCATCCCAAGGACCATAAAGACTGAGGAGCACTTTTTATGACTAGAAAGTCACTGATTCAATGATGTCTGAACCCAAAAACAAATACTGTCTTCAGTATTTGTCTTTCAGGTTAGAATGGATGCTGGGAGTTATTTGTGTATTTATATACACACCTGTGTATATTTGTGTCAGTTTTTGCTGGTTCAGGTTCCAAGATATAGCAACCATTAAAATCCATTATGGGTCATGCTGTCTGAGATCTTTGGCACAAATATTTTCAAATTGCAGACGTTACTTCTCCCTAAAAATGATCTTTCACATCTAAATAAATTATTTTATTTTCTACTCTTAGATAAGACCCCACTTGCCAGTTAACCATAATAAATTATTTGAAATAATGTTTGTTGTTGTTGTTTTTAATGAATTCAGTGTACTGAACCACTTTCTCAGTTATCTGTTTTCTAAATAATTTTCATGCAATTTTAATATGATAAACTATGATTAGCAAATCCTTCAGATAATGACTAGCTTTGAAGATTTTTTCATTAGACCTGTAATGTGGAAGACTTCAGTATAGTTGGAAGTCTCCAAGGCTTAGAAACAAAAAGTCCATTACCAAAACTGAAGAAAATAGCTCATTACAGGGAAAAAAAAAATAAAAAATCATCAGTCTAGAAGCAATTTTTCTTTTTCTTTTTTAATGTTGTGACAAAAAAAAATCTATCACAAAGTGTGCAGAATACAAGTACATATCATGGTAGAATATTTTGAAGGTTTACTGCCTATAAAGTAAGGTGAGACCTAGAGATACCTAATAGTTTTGGTAGTCTTACAAAGTACCTAAATCATTACCCTTGGAAGGTGTTTATTTTCTCACTGCTAGGCCAGTTGTGTATGATAGAAAAAGTTGCAGCAAGTGGGGAAGAAAGGATGTAATAACACATTCATCCACTGTATCTTCAAACTTGAAGTGTCACCATCTTGAACGCTGCATGCAGTTCTAGTCCGTTCATTTCACAAAGAATGTAGTAGAATGAGAAAAAGCTCAGAGACTGCAACAATAAAGATAAAAGATATGGAACAGTTTCTTGACAAGCAAAGATTTAATAGTCCGAGGCTTCTCAGCCAGGGAAAGGAATGACTGAAGAGGTATTATGATAGAGCTGTATAAATACTGAGACAGGTATGGTGTCAGAAGAGAGAGAATAATTTTTCGTTCCATCTTACAAAAAGGGCATAAAGTAACTAGCAAGTGCTATTTTTGAAACAAAGAAGAAACACAGAGAAATCTTCACATTGTGTTTCACAACTGGTCACAGAGTGCTGTAGATGCTAAAAAATTACATAGGTGCAGAGATGGACTGGACAAACTCATGGAAGAGAACTCAATCCTTTGGTCAGGAAAGTCAAGAGCTACTTACTGTTTGATAATGATACTCAGGAAAATTGTCTTGCTGTATATTCTTGTCTTTCCCTTTTGCTCTTCTGTGGGCAACTGGTGCTGGTGAAAGAGACAGAGCTCTGTGCTGTACACAGCCCATCCAGCCACTCATGCATGCTTCGTTAGTTTGCTCTCTGGCTTTAGGAGCTGACTGATCTCTGACTTATCCTGCAGCTCACAAATACTATGTAACTATGTGAAGATGCAGTCATAGATGACTTACCCTAGAAATAGTAGTTCTCCCACAACATAACCTTGATAATGTTGGAAAATGCAATTGTGTTTACTCATATCTGCTGTGACAATAATGCAGTAATGCATCTTCCTTAAAGTTCAATGAAATACAAACAGCAGTAAAATTATTTTAAAGGTGTATGAAGCCAAATTTTGCTTTCCTGTCCAGTCAGCATGATGCAGCAGAATGCAGCATGGCTGAAAAATGTGTGTTTTTTTGTATTGTTTTGTTTTGTTTTGTTTTGTTTCCTGTTACTGCTTTTACACACCACTAAGTAAGTATTTATCAAATGTTTTCTCTGAGAAGGCTAAAGCATGCAGATGAAAAATGTCAGGGAAATTACAAATGGTTGTATAGGCTATGGGGAAATGATGTATGTAATGAATTAAATCTGCAGATTAGATAGAGAATACTAATGAGTTTAAACAATATCAGATCAAGGTACTCAGATTCACCAGAATCACTGAGCCAGAGCAGGCAAGTTTGTGCTCTCACATTCTTTCTCTCTCTTTTTTTTTTTTGTCTTTCTCTGCAGCCTGAACAGATTAATTACTGGTTCAGTGCAAGGTTAATAATCACTACCAACTGCCAGATTCAGTTAAGAGTTTACTGAAGAGATATTAACAACACACTTATATTGCAAAGCTTGGGACTTTTCAATAGTCATCTCTGCCAGGAAAAGTGGAAACAAATTCAGTGAGTATTTCACACAGACAAATCCAGATTTACCACAACTGTTTAAAAACTGTGCCCCTCCCCTATTGTAATGTAAATGTGGCACAGAAAAATAATTTAGAAATAAAGTAGACTGGAATTGTGACATATGGATTTCATTTTTTATTCTGAAATATCTTAATTAAAGTGTTAATATCGAGGTGTTAATTTTATGAGGGGACATGAATTAGGAAAATCAGCAGGAATAAAGTTGCCATTTGAGGGTCGAGGAATAAAGGGGAAAAAAAAAATCAGTAAATCAGTGTGCACGTGCACGCGTGTGTGTGTATGTGTTGGGGTAGGTGACAGAAGGATAAAGGATATTATGGACTATGGGATTTCCAGGGAGGAAGTATCCTAAAGAATAATGGAACAGTAAATCACTACTAAGCTGCATTTTTTAATAGCCACAACACTATTTCTTTTTTCCTGTGTAGGAAGTAATGTAGCAGATCTTTTAAAATAAATAATTGAGAATCTGACAGTTCCAAAGATAATGTCCTGCAGTGACTAAGGCAGACCTGTGCTTCCTCCAGACGCACTTTGGGGAATCTGAAATGACTGACTGGAGGAAAACAAACAAACAAATTAATCTTAATGTCTTCTTACTGATGCACTTCTACTTACTGTAACAACAACTGAGGTGATGAAGTTTGATATACTTTTGTTTGATATACTTGGGTTGATATACTGTTTCAAGATATACCCTTGAATGCTAGCATCTTGCTTGGCTGATGGGAGTTTATCTGAGAACCAAGAAGATGATTGTTTACCCTAACATGTCTCATTCACTTGCTCCCTCTACTTTCAATGGGGAAGTGGCTGATGCTCTAGGACATCTGGGAAGAAAAGAAAAAAAAAAAAAAAAAGTTGTATTTGTTCCTGGTATTCATTTGTTCCTGATTGCCATTGCCCGTCCCACAGCCATCAGATGCTGTGGCCCCTGGGTTGCCCTAGAATGGAATGGAAATAGAACAGAACAGAACAGAACAGAACAGAACAGAATAGAATAGAATAGAATAGAATAGAATAGAATAGAATAGAATAGAATAGAATAGAATAGAATAGTTCAGTTGGAAGGGACCTTTGTAGATCATCTAATCCAACTGCTTGACCATTTCAGGACTAAACAAAAGTTATGTTATTGTGGGCATTGTCCAAATACATCAAACACTGACAGGATGAGACATTAACCATTTTTCTCAGAAGCTTGATTCAGTTTTTGACCACCACCAGGGTGAAGATATATATTTTTTAATGTTCAAACTGAAGACTGGTGCAGCTTTGTGCTGCCTTCCCTCTCATCCTATCAGGAAGAAGAGACTGGCACTTACCCTGCTCAGGAAGTTGTAGAGAGCAAAGGACTCTTCAGTGTCCTTTTGTCCAGACTAGACAGCTCAAGTGTCCTCAGCCTCTCCTCATAGTCCCTTCCAGCCATTTTATTGGCTTTGTTGCCCTCTGGATGATTTCAAGTACCTTAATATCCTTTTCCTTTATTGTGAAGACCAGAACTGTGCACAATATTCAAAATGAGACCTCAGCAATGTTGAATACAGAGGGAGAATCACCTCTTTTGAGAGGCCAGCTATGCTGTATTTAATGTATCCCAAAATGTGGTTTGCCCTCTTGACTGCTAGGTCACACTGCGGACTCATGTTGAGTCTGTGTTGATACCTGCTCATCTCCCCCATCTCCATGAGCTTTCCCTATTTCTAGGACCATGCCTTCTACTAGGAGATTTGGCTTTGTCTTTCTGAAATAAGTTCTGGGGAACCCTTCTTTTCAGCATCATCTCTGTTTGTTTGTTTTGTTTTGTTTTGTTTTGTTTTGTTTTTCCCTAGGTCTCCAAGAGACCCCACTTTTCACGGTCTAAATAGTATATGCAAACACAACACATGATGAGCCTTCAAATTGGTGATTCTGTCTCATGTCTTTGAATTACCTGGAGCATTCAGGACATGCCATTTGTTTTTAATCTTGGTGTTATCAAAACTTACAACCAGCCTGTCCTGGTCACAGCAAGCAAGCAGCAGGCTTCCATCTGGAAATTCAAAGGTCAGTTTTAGCTAATATTTAGCTGTGGCTAATATTCACATTGTAATCTTGTTGTTTGTTTGTTTTTGTTTTTTCTATAACACCTTGATGGGACAATTTTAGGACTGGAGCACTAGTCATATGAGGGAGACCAAAAAATGCAAGTTCAGTGTTAGATCTAACATCCCAGCTACTTGTTTACTCCTAGTCTCCTCAATAACAGTGCAGTATAAGAAGCTGAAAAGTCCTGGACTATGTGTAAGCACTGTCCTGCAACATCTAAACCATCAGTTTTTTTATCATCATTATTCTCATCCTAAATCTAAAACACATGCCAGCTAACAAGAAAACTCTATCCTAGCTGAAACCAGGACATAGAGTGACAAAATTACTATGTTCTTCTGCTTCATTGTTGAGAACGTCTCACTACTAACTTCAAATCTTCATAACATTAGATGTGATGATGTGTAAAATAACTAAAATAAATAAATAAAGGTAAAGTTTTTTAAAGTTACTTTTAAAGAACAATTCTGCTCAGAAAGCTGTATCTTAACATTTTGCTTTTCAATGCTTCGGTCCCTTATTTTTCAGTAATGGAATTCTTTTCACCCTAACAGTTTAACATACAGTAGAGGTGGAAAATATGTCATGTCATGCCCAGGTTCATCATTGGTTCATCAGAGTTCTGATGAATGCTGTTCCTAGAGAAATTTCTGATTTTCGATTGATGTTAGTGCTAAGTGAATCTTAGAAAAAACAAAATCATAAGGCTGAGAGAGCTGGGGATGCTCAGCCTGGAGAAGAGAAGGCTCCATGGAGACCACATTGTGACCTTTCAAGACTTAAAGAGGTCTTACAAAAGACATGGAGAAGGACTCTTTATTCAGGTAGATAAGGATAGGACAATGGTCTTAAACTAAAAGAGGATCAATTTAGACTAGACTAGACTAGGAGGAAATTCTTTGCTTTAAGGGTAGTGAGGCTACAGGTTGCCAAGTGAGGAACAGGTTGCCAAGAGCAATTGTAGATGCCAACCTAACCTAGTGGGTGACATCCCTGCCTATGGCAGGGTGTTGGAGCTAGATGATATTTAATGTACCTTCCAACCCAAGTCTTTCCATGATGATTCTATGATGATGATGTATTTTGAAACCTGCTCGTTTGACCTTCTCCCCAGATAAGTATATGATATGTGTATTCATATAAATGTGCAGATACATATATATGTTTGCTATTCAATATCTTATGTTTATAATAGAACTTCATAGGCTCCTATTTACAAGCAGTTAAACCAATTCCTAATATTCAGCTTGTCAAGCATTTTTCTTTTTGTTTGCTTGTCTGATTTTAAATATTCCATTTCTTTCTTGAATGTGTATTTTAACTTATTAGGGATGCATGTCTGAGTCATATCTCAGCTATGCATTGGAAGTACTTTAAATATCAGCTGAAACAGAACGATTTGGGATGACAGAATACTTTTTTGTTAATGAAATACCACTGTCCTTTTCACAGTTTTCTTTCTCAAATACACTTCCTCGTAAAATAGGTACGCATTATTAGTACTTCCTCAGCACACTTCAAAGTTGATAAACAACAACAAAAAAAAGGAATGCTCAATATATATTAAATGCAGACAGCAAAAAAACATGCTGGTAATGCTCTGTGTTTGTATCTAATTTTGTAATAGTTCATCTCTTGTTATTACTCAACTTGTGTTTACCCTTCCTGAAAATTGTTACTGGCATAAATGAAAAGTTCCAAAATGGTTTTAACCTTTCCATATTTCCCTTGTCTTCACATATATTTCTAAAAAAAAAAAATAAAAAATCAGAGGAATTAGGCACTAGTTTCTTGTGTTTCTTTCACAATTTTATTTTTTTTTTTAAACAATATTAGTGTTTAATATACTTATACATGTTGACTTGCAATGGCTCATTATAAACAAAGTGTCCAAAACTGTACTAAGAAAAGGGTACAAAGTTCTAAAATCATTGAAAATCAAATTAAAAAAAAATAAACCATGATGTCATGTATGTTTTTCTTTGGAATACTTTCTCTGCATTTTGTAGACTGAATTTTAGTTTAATGAACAGACACAAAAGTTGAAAAGATATATTTTATTATAGATCTTTTTTGTTACATCTAAAATGATACAGCAAGCATAAAACTAACAGAGATATTTTGCCCCATATCCAATCCATTGCAACTGTGTGTATTACTTTATCTTCTTATTCTTGAGTTCATAATCTTTTGAATAGTGACACTTTGAACAGAATTGTTGGTATTCACATGAGCATATAAATCTTTATCATAAAGCTGCATAATATTTAGGCCCTGATCATATGGACATTTATTCACAAACTGAACTGAGAAATGCATAAAACACTGAGTTGGGTAATTGTAGATTCTAATGTAATCTCTATGACTTTTCCAGCCACTTGTAAACTTCACTCCCCAGCACTAAAAGCTGGGAATAGAGTATCAAGGTGTATCATCATCCCAGAAAGAAAAATTTACTTAATTGTAGAAAAAAACTTAAATATGTATAGATAAAATGTCATGAAAGATTTACCCTAATGAAATCTGAGCACCACTGACTGCCATAGAAAAAATAATAAGAATCTATTTGCAAATCAAGCAGTGGGGTTTAGTAAACATCTCTTTCAACTAATCATTTCCATTGATCACTCATCTGACAGTAATCTTATGGTGTTGAGATAACTGTATTAGGCTCTGATTCAGTAAGGAGAAAAAAAAAAAAAGTGTTCAGAAAAGATACTTATATTCCAATCTCTGAACTAAAAATCATGTAATTTTTTTTTTAATTTTTTTTTTTTTTTGAGTCATGGACTCAACAGGAAACTGAGCTGTTACTCTTGTTTTGAAGTTTTTCTAGTTAGCCAGTTTCAAATATTATAACTGATATGAATCATTTGTCACAATATGAATCAAACAAGCAAACAAACAAACAAAAAAATTAGACTTTAAAGTTCATGTGTTTCTACACTTGATCTGTTTGATGATTCCTTGTTTCTACAGCTCTACTGCTGTTTGATTGACTAAAGCTGAAGGGGGTTGCTAGAACAGGCACTTTTACATTTAAAACAACTGGGACTTTTTAAATTTCTCAAATCTTCAGGAGTTTGTTTTACCTCCTAATTCACTGTGAGATTAGTGTTAAAAATAGGACATTAGCTCATCTTAAATTGCTTGGCTTTCTGTAGAAGTGTTAGATGCCCTACTCACACTCAATCCATGCATTTTGAATATGGCCTGCAAGATCAGCCAATAATGTAATATTTCACATTAACATCAGATTGGATTCTGTTCAAAATGAACATTAAATATATATATATATTTCCCTTTATTTCCTGTTTGGAGTTTTACATGTAATTTTCACAGACTTAGTCACTCCTGTATAACCCACCCTACCTAGTCATTCAAGAAGCATTTGTCAAGGAGGAAGGCTGGTCTTCCATTTCTGAGGGTAATTTCCAACAGAATCTCCTTTCTTTCCATAGAATTACTAACATGCTTCCTCAGAAAAAAATAGGACTGGCAGACTGTAGGTGGTGAGCAGCAAACAGGTGGTCCCGCTGCTGCTACACATCTACAGAGTGTTAAGAGCACTCCACATGCAGTTATGATTGATGCTGGTACTGTCTTGGTAAACATGCTCCATAGGTAGACAGCTTCAACAAATGTGCTTTAGAAACACAACCCCTGCTAGGCATCACAGGGTTTCTTAAACAAGGAAAAATCAATATTTCAAGTAACTTTCTACTGTAAATTGCAGGTTCTCATTAACCTTTTCAGTTCCACCATGACAGAAAAAGGACTAATTTAGCAATGAAATGTCAATTCAGTCTAAAATGAATCTGTTGCTGAAACCTAATTTAAGAGCTCTGGGTCTCACCTTATCAAGACATCTTCATTTAAATGCATACTCTGACTTTTGTTGCTACATCAGACTAATTTGAAAAGCAAGCTTTCAACTGCAGCGTGAAGGGGTGATGGAAAGTGTGAAGGGGAAGCAAGAAGGGAAAGGAAGGGGAAGGATAACTTTTCTGTTACATTCTGCACTGGTGTGATTTTATTAGCTTAACCTAACTTTATGGTTAATTATTCATCAAATAATGCAATACATATTTTAGTGTGTTTCAAGCAGAAATCTAGATTTCAAAATCACATTTAATCTGATATTCTGTATAATTATAAGTGTTTTCATCTGTGACACTTGAAAACAATGATTTATTTAGAAGTTTCTGTTTAGAATTTTTGTAGAACTAAGAACATCTGATAGTAATTTGGTGGTTTGTAAATGAACACTACTGTTGCAGTGAGAAAGCCAGTGCATTAAGGCAGATAAATAAAATAAAACAAAATAAAATAAAATAAAATAAAATAAAATAAAATAAAATAAAATAAATATATAATTAAGCTAAACACTTCCTCTGTTGCTGTCATGCACTACTGAACATGTTCTTACTAAGTTTGTTATTACAAAGTCTGGCAGATGTTGCTATATTGATTGCAAATTTCTTCTTTTTACTACTTAAAATGTGTAATTTCAGGTCAGTAACTAGAGTCTCAACTGAGCCAGATTTCCAAACATGCACTTAACCTCAAACTGACTTAGAACAACTAAAACGAGACTCACATAAAGAGTAAAAGGAAATGGCAAGGTACCTAATGGTACTAGGAAGGAGCTAGAATTCAGCACAAGTAGCATACTGTATTAAACTTTCTTACATGATCCTGACTAGGTGATACAACATCTTCTGTATAACTTCTCCATAGGAGTCTAATTCTGCCTGTAAAGAAGAACCAGAAAATGATTAAACAGATAAAAGAAGTAAAAGCAAAAAATCAAAAAATGACTCCTGATTCATTGCCAAGTATTTGAAGCCTGTGGATGGAGGGTGGTCATTAGAGATTCTAATAATCCAATGTTGAGACACAGCTATAAAGTGTTAGGAGAACTGTTATTCTTTGGTGTATGAATTGTTTCTACACTAACTTCCATGTAAAATTATTTCTTTGTTCTTCTATGATATATCTGTTACATCAGCCTCATTTTCTTTTCTAGCAGGATATTTTGGTTTTGGTTCTTTCATTCAAAATTATTTCCAACCCCCCCAGGAGAATTTACTTACTTACTTACTTACTTACTTATTTATTTATTGCCTAAAATCAATAGCGGCTACCATGTTAGGAACATTCTAAATAATCACCATCTACAATGCCTAGAATATAAGCATTGTCTTCCATTAGTCCTGTATAATTTTAGTCTTCCAACTCATACTCTGTGAAATTTTTCATTTATACCATTGCTACATTGAATGTGAAGTTCTTTCCTAAAAGTAAATACTAAATGTCTGAAATTTCTTTTCATTTTGAACTGAATTGCTTAGTTGACTTACCAGGCAACATTTTTTGATTCTATAAATATTTTTAATTCAAAAACATGAAAATCTTTGTCACAGTTTATTACTTTCTTGAGAATACAGTGACGTATAATAAAAGAAAGTCCCTATATAAAATGTTCTCCAGTTTGGTGAACATCATACTCTTCTGATATGATGCAATTTCTAATGCTTCAGTACAAGCATGGTAAAAAAGCAAGATCTTTCACCTCTTGGGTTACTGCTGTTCTGCTATATGATTACACAGTAGTTGGCAATAACTCCATAAGTGTTTTAAAAATAAAGCATTATCTAGCTGTTGGACCCCATGAGCTTTCAGAGCAGTCAGTCTAGAAAATAAGACAGGATTCTGAACACTGAAATGTCTTTGTGTGGTTTTTGTTTTTTTTACTGTGTCTTGTAAAATGCTTGTGGTTTCACCCTCAACATTAAAAAGCAAACAAACAAAAATAAAAACAAAAAAAAACATGGTCCCGAGGAAAATTTCTTCATTTTTGGGGGGATATACAGGGATGAGATGTTCAGTAATATAGAAGTGACAAATTGGAAGCTCAGCTTTAGAAATGAATCCATTATACCAAGTTAGCTGACAAAGTTCTACTGGTAAGATAATCCAGAAATGCTTGAAAATGTATCCCTAGGTCCTCTCTAAAAAAGCTTTCAAATATGTGTTTACCTAGAACAGCCCCTAAGTAAACAGATGTGAACATATGTCTGAATGACACATGATCATGAGAGTCTTAAAACCCTGCATCTGCTAACAATTCCTGATGCAGGTGTCTGAATAAAACTGCTTAACAGATTTATATCTATATTGGAGCTCCCTCTAGTAGGTATGATGGAAGGTGTGCAGGTTGCCTGGAGAGATAAAGCCAACTGAAATACAAGAAACATAAAAGGAAATGAAAAATGAAGCACTTCCTTTCAAATAAGGTTAATTCATGCAACGAAAAGCAGTGATTGGACAGACAGTGGTCTGTGACATAGGTGAAGATTTCCTAACCTGCTATCTTTCACTAGCATGATATCCAGTACATTAAAAAGAAAAAGCTAACAGGGAACAGAATTTATAGGACTATAAATACACAGGACACAATAAAGAGGAACATCAATTACTTTTCTCAAACAATCCAGCCTTTTATATGTTAAGTGTAAAAAGAGTAAAGAAGTTTATTTATGTTTCTGCATTCCCTTATATTTATTGTGCACTATTGTATTTGTATTAAATATAATTAAAAATAGAGAGATGAGTATAGATACTATAAGAAAAGGAAAATCTTTTTATGAAAGTTGCTATCAGATACAATCACACTCTATACATTAATAAACTGTCTTTACTACCATGTCATTACCAAATTGTTAGAAGCATGATGGAAAAAAATGTGTTTTACAAGGCAGAATGTTGGCATTATATAAGCTGATTATACTGCATAAGCTAATTAGCTACTTTTCATAAGCTAATTAGGTGGAGTAAACTAATGCAGTGATTTAAGAAACTCCTTTAGAGAAAGTTGTAGTGTTTTGGTTTTTTTTTAGGAATGTTAAGTTTTTTTGTTTGTTTGTTTTCTTTTTTTTTTCTTTAACATTCATTTATCTGGGGGGGGAAAGGAAAAACATTTTTATACTTGAATCACTTGATTCCTTAGGATTGTGATCTGTATCTGATTCATGATCTGTATTGCATCACCTGTCCATTTCTAAAGCAAAACTGGTGGCTTCCTGCCAGAGATGGCTTTTCCAAAAAAAATGGCATCTGGTACTGACCTTCTGCAAACTTTCAGCAAGTGCTTCCCAAACCATAGGTTCTGTAAGCACATCTCTAAAAAATAGGTATTTTCCGCTGATACCTTCAGTGGCTTTTTTGATGCAACCTTCTTCCATGTTAGCAGTACATATTTTGTTTACTGGTTTCACCCATTCACTCGTTATCCTCTTAATCTAAGTATGCTTTTTAATGATAGAAAATAAATAATCTGTTATTAGCCACAAAGTGGCAAAATAATTAATAGGATGGAATAAGATAAAATATATGGATTTTGGAGTTTGATTTGATATTCAAACAAACCATGAATTGCATGTTGAACTTGTAAATCAAACATTTTACGTAAGAACATTATTTACCAAAAAAGACAAAACAACAAAAAAAAAATGCAGGAAATCTTGTGCAGTAAATATTATAGATATACTAGTATATTGAGACAGGGATCCAAATTTCAAGGAAAAAAACCTTTCTCAAATAACTTCTGCAAGGTCTCATATTCTTCTTGTTTTCTTCCTAGATAATGTAATTTTGGCTTCCATCTTTCATTCAGGGCAAACACATTAGTAGGATTTTTCTGAGGTTAATGCTTTTTGTATTTAAAGCCTTTTGTTATGTTCCATTCCCCACACTCCCTTCACAGCTCCATGAGCAAATCTGGTATATCACAGTCACAATATCACAATCGCTCAAAATGTCAAAAGTAAATACTTCAAAATATATATGATTTGTAATATTACCTTTATGAAAATAAAATAATATTTTTTATATGTACTCTTAAGTCTATCAGCACAGTTGCATTCAAAGGCCATATATTCTACTAAAAATAACAAGCCTGGAAACATTCTGTTGTTCTAAGACCAACTGGCATAGACTGGCATCATCAACAACACTTGGTATTGAGTCTGTGCTAGACCTTATATAATGTATTTCTGTCTCTAAAATAGTATTATCTTGTGCATGTGCCATTCAAAATGCCTTATGTGAGACAAAGGCTGTGCTGCAGCTCTTCAGAATACTGTTTTCATAACACTGAAAATGGATTGGATTACGAATGCTGAAGGGTAACAAGACAGCATCTGAGAATACAAAGTTTTCTGAAGGGAGTCAGAGGAAATGATCTACAGCACTTTTTTCAAAACTGCTTAATTGTAGTGAATGCTGCTGTGAGCCACTTCCTGAACAGTCTGTGGTAATTGTCACATACAGTACTGGTTAGGACAGGTCAAGACTGTGTCAGTGAGCCTCCTAACAATAAGGAGCAAGAGACCTCTTTGGATGTGCAGTTAGAAAGATTGTCACCTACAAGATTAAAACTCTTGCCCCTACATACCTCTGATGAACACTGGAATCTTTAAGGATCTCTGCATCTCAAGAACAATAAGGACAATATACAGAATGCTTAGTTTTTGTAGTGTTGTAAAGATTCCCAGATAAAACTGGTTCTTCATACCAGCAGAAGAAATGACTGGCCATGCAAAAGAAGCAATAGAGTAAAGTGAATGTAAAGCATAAAAAGTATGTGCCATCTAAAAGAAACATAAAGCTTAACAGACATTATTCTGACACTAATCCAGAAATAAAAAAAAAAAAAAAAAAAAAAAAGACTAAACATCAATTTGACTTTTGATATAAATCACTCAAAAAGTTATGAAATCTTTTATTCATCTGTTTCTTTAAAAGCACACTGCTGGCAGCCTTTAGTTCAAGTTTCTGAGTTTGTGGAATCAAACAAAAAACATTACATAAATACAGCCAAAAAAAAGCCAATATTCTTAAGCCATCTTTTTTTTTTTTTTTCTTTCCTTTTCTTTCTAACAATCTGGGATTTGAAATAAAACATTGAATATCAGATTTTTCAAATAACTTCTTACAATTTGCAGCCACTGTCAAAATCCTGCGGAATATGATCTCCAAAATTTTTATGATACTTAAGACACTTGGAATAATTTTTAATAATATTGCCAAAATGTGGGGATTTATATACAAAAACAGATTCACTGTTTCTCTATTCCTTTGGCCATTAAATCTTTTTTTTTTTTTTGTCATTGTTTTTGTGGAGTTAAATTCTGTACACAACAGATTCATTCACACCCAAAGGGACTCAGAGAATACAGGTCATACTCCTGGGGCTGTCTGCAACTGAAGGTCACTTCCAGTTGCAGATTTAACAGATGTGGTATAAAGCTCAGAAGATGTGTAGGTTCCATAGGTTCCATAAACCTGTTCCATACCTTATTTATGTCCTTCTGTTACTTGGTTCTCTCCCAAGTGCCTTTTGTGTCTTATTCTCTGATGTCTCTTTGGAAGACCTCTGGGACTAACAGCATTCTGGGACTTCCAAAATCTGTAAAAAGAATTTGAATGAAAAAGTATCTAAAGAAATGTGTAACTATTTGGCTTCAGAATGGATAAAACTCAAAAATAAGTTAATGGAAGCCCAGTTTACTACTTACCTTTTAAGCATGCCTACTGCAATAGTTGGAAATCAAGTTTGTTCAGACTGCAAACAAGGTTGGAAAGGCTAATTTCCCATAACTAAAAGAGTTGGACATTGTCTAATAAGAGTTGGACTGTCTAATACACTGTATATTTAAATGAATGGAGCCTGAATAGTAAATCTCTCCATCTTCATCGTGACTATTTTAGTGCAGCCTATTTGTAGACATAACTCCAAATAAAGACTGACAAAGAAGCATTGGTGACTATAGCTGGTGTTTAAATGTGCAGTTGAGTCTTTGCACGGCGCATTCATTACACCTTTTTCAAGGTCGCCTCTTCTCTTCTATTTGTGGCATTTATTTGTAATTGCCCACATCACATATCACAGTGACCAAACAAGTAAAACACAGGAACTTAACACTAGAAGATAGCTGGATAATTGAAATCTTTTTTTTTTTTTTTTTTAATTGAATTACATGCTATTAGACATGTAGCTTACAAGAAATAGCTTTTTTTTTTTTGTGAAAATCCTGTCTAGAAATATGATGTCCACATTTCCTTTCCAAAAATGATGACTACTTAAGACAAATTCTATTTCCTGGTTTTGATTTTAGATTGTGATGAACAAATGAGTTAAATGAATTAAATGTATCTCAAATAAGGACAGACAGGTTAAACTACTGAATTAAAATGGCATGTTTTTTTGTTGGTGGTGGTGCAAGCATAGAAGGAAAGTGTTTGCTCCTTTAAGGGTACCTAGCCAAGGACCTTTTCCAAAGCAACAAGGGATAAAAAGACAGGGAAGCAGTGATGGAAAAGATGTCTGTTCAGTTGCACTAATCAGAGTATGTGAAAATGTGAGAATTCCAGCAGGGTTATCTGATGGAGGACTTCTAAGTTGGAGGACAGTGACAAGAAAAACCTAATCAGTTCTACTAATTGATGAGGAAAAAGACAGATTTGGGGAATGTTAATTCAAGCAAGGTTGTGAGGATTGCTGGATCAGGACAATAAGAAATAAAGAAGGGGGAACAATAAGCAAAATTATGATATACAGATGTAACAAAGCAAAAATGGAGACAAGAAACAAACTTCTCAGTTGCGCTAGTCGCAGTTATATCAAACTACAGACACTGCTTCCAGGAAGACAGTCCTGGACTTGGAGACCGGTAAGACTCTGAACCAGGAGGGAAAGGGGGCAGAATGGGAAGGTACAGAAACTGCAGAGCTCTGCAAACCTGTTCGTGGGCGTTCAGGGACAAGGGGAAGCAGGAGGAACAAAGGTGACAGGTAGAAAAATGTTTAAAAGGTCTGGTCACACATAGAACGGGGCCAGTCAATCCGCGTGTCTGGCTGATCCCTATGCTTGGTCACCATGGCCTGGTGAAATCTTACATTTTCTCGCTAAATCTCTTCTTAACTCTCTTTCTGTGTACTCATATACAGAAATACACATAGGACCTGCGTCCCATGTGTATGTGTGTTCCAAGGAATATGGTTTTTTTTGCTCCCAAACTAGCTGCTGGGGAGGAGTGTCATGAAGAATGCAAGTGCAAGGCTCTGCACCAGCAGCTGGCATGGGGCAGGAAGAACACACAACTTCTTCCTTGAGAGTGCTCTGAAAAGGATACACAGAACACTGGAAGAGCAGCCACAAGAACTGGATTTCAACAGTTTTGATGAGATTAATTATTATGAATCTTAATGTTTTTTCCAAGGTAGTAATACTAACTCTAGCTACAATATAAACACGTTTTAAAAGGCATACTATAAAACATAGGAAAAAAAGCTTCATAGGGTGCAAAACTGTCACAATTGCTCCAAAAATAGTTTGGTACTGCAGTAGTCAGAGCAGAGATTGATCACAAGCAGATCAATGTATTTACCATGAACAGCAGGATTATTGCCAAGCCAAATGACCATCTAGTGGATTGTGACTTTCTAGAAAACCCAAAACAGGCTGGTAGTGTGGTCTTACACAAACTAACTGCTCTTTGGGATAAATGAAAGACCTGAAAAAAGTTGATAATACCCTATACATCTTCTGCTAAGAGTCGGATAACATTTAACCTGCTTGAATATCTAAACATTATGCATGCATTAGCTTTATCATCACCATAAATCTATTCAAAATTGAGATGGAAAAATCAATTCAAAATGGCATTTAAAACATAAGCTTTTAAAAATGAGTAAAATTTATAAATTTTTAACCTTTGCTCACTTCTTGACAGGAAAGAGGAGGAAGGGAAAGGGGAGGGAGAGGAGAAGGGGAAAGAGAGAATAGGAAATGAAAAAGAGTAGTGAAATTGCACTTTAATCATAGAATCATAGAATCATAGAATATCCTGAGTTGGAAGGGACCCTTAAGGATCATCAAGTCCAACTCTTGACAGCGCACAGGTCTACCCAAGTTCAGACCATGTGACTAAGTGCACAGTCCAATCTCTTCTTAAATTCAGTCAGGCTCGGTGCAGTGACCACTTCCCTGGGGAGCCTGTTCCAGTGTGCAACCACTCTCTCTGTGAAGAACCCCTTCCTGATGTCCAGCCTAAACTTCCCCTGCCTCAGCTTAACTCCATTCCCGCGGGTCCTGTCGCTGGTGTTAATGGAGAAAAGGTCTCCTGCCTCTCGACACCCCCTTACGAGGAAGTTGTAGACTGCGATGAGGTCTCCCCTTAGCCTCCTCTTCTCCAGGCTGAACAGGCCCAGTGCCCTCAGCCGTTCCTCGTACGTCTTCCCCTCCAGGCCTTTCACCATCTTCGTAGCCCTCCTCTGGACACTCTCCAACAGTTTCATGTCCTTTTTATACTGTGGTGCCCAGAACTGCACACAGTACTCGAGGTGAGGCCGCACCAGCGCAGAGTAGAGCGGGACAATCACCTCCCTTGACCTACTAGCAATGCCGTGCTTGATGCACCCCAGGACACGGTTGGCCCTCCTGGCTGCCAGGGCACACTGCCGGCTCATATTCAACTTGTTGTCTACCACGACCCCCAGATCCCTCTCTTCTAGGCTGCTCTCCAGCGTCTCATCGCCCAGTCTGTACGTGCAGCCAGGGTTTCCCCGTCCCAGGTGCAGGACCCGGCACTTGCTCTTATTGAACTTCATGCGGTTGGCGATCGCCCAGCTCTCCAACCTATCCAGATCCCTCTGCAAGGCCTTTCCACCCTCATTCGAGTCCACAACTCCTCCAAGTTTGGTGTCATCAGCAAACTTGCTCAAAATGCCTTCTATTCCTACATCCAGATCGTTTATAAAAATATTGAAAAGTACCGGCCCTAAAATGGAGCCTTGAGGGACCCCACTGGTGACCGCCCGCCAGCCTGACGCAGCCCCATTCACCATAACCCTTTGGGCCCTGCCCGTTAGCCAATTGCTCACCCATCGTATGATGTTTTTATTTAGCTGTATGGTGGACATTTTGTCCAGTAGGATCCTATGGGAAACCGTGTCAAAAGCCTTGCTGAAGTCCAAAAAAATCACATCAGCTGGTTTCCCTTGGTCTACCATACGGGTGATCTTATCATAAAAGGAAATCAGGTTAGTTAGGCAGGACCTACCCTTCACAAACCCATGCTGGCTGGGACCAATGACTGCTTTGTCCCCCAGGTGCGCCTCAATACGTTCGAGAACCATCTTCTCCATGATTTTACCAGGCACTGGGTGAGGAGCTGTTTGTTTTATATATATATAATTCAAAAATAATTTGAAAAAAAAAAGGCTATGATGTATCTGCCCATGATAATAATAAAATTAGGGCTGTCAAATCTCAAAGACTGGACAATACAAAATAACATATGTTTAGTATTTTGGTGGGTTATACAAATGACTGGTACTGGACAATTTTATGTAAGTTCAAGTTTTATAAAAAAAAGTTATATTTTTTCCACATAACTTTTTTTTTTTTTGTTATCAGAATCACAAAAATTTGAAAGATGTTTATCAAAAATAAACAAAAACATTGTGACACAGGAAAATGAGATAGCTAGTAGTATCTTGGAAAAGTCAAAAATGATCAAAGCTGAATGAAGTGGATGGAGCTTTTCCTTTCTCCCATGCTATGAAGAGAACTGTGAGTCATACCAATCAACCATAACTTTAATAACCTTTATGAGATCTTTGCATTTGGTAGTGCTAAATCTTTCTAAATTATTTCTATCAGATATTTCTTGGTATGGTCAGGTAGTATACTAATGTACCTTTTTATAAAATTAAACTAAAATAATTGAAAATAGATATTAAAACAGATATGCTGTCCAAAAAAGAAAGAAGGTTGGTGGGAGGAGAGAGAGAGAGGAAATGGGAGGGGAAGGAAGGAAGGAAGGAAGGAAGGAAGGAAGGAAGGAAGGAAGGAAGGAAGGAAGGAAGGAAGGAAGGAAGGAAGGAAGGAAGGAAGGAAGGAAGGAAGGAAGGAAGGAAGGAAGGAAGGAAGAGAGAAAAAGAATTTAAATCCCAGAAAAGTGGACCAAAAAATCTTCAAAGACATTGTGGTATTCAAAGTTCAATCCAGGATAAAGAGATGATCAAAACAGACATTAGTATTTCTAACAACCGAAGTAATGATAATTTATAAATAAGAACTTGAATAGAAAAGCAGTAAAATTTGTTCTAGTATCAGCTAGGCTAAATAGAGGCTCACCCACAGTAAATATGCAACTTATAATAGATAACAGATGTACAGGTCAGAAACAAAAAATCCCATTAGTGAGTCCTTACGCAGTCTTTATTGTATCTGGACAGTTGTAATAAAATCTATCATCCACATATTTCATTTTTCAACTTTCTAATTTTCCTACACATCATTTGAAGGTTTTCATCATTAGTGTCTCTCTTTCTTCTCAAAGACAAATATGCATCATTATCAATTGTCAGCTTTCTCTCTTAAACTCATATCTGGCTTTGAAAGCCCAGTCTTTTTTCACTGTTTATAGCCCATATATGTGCATACCTGTTTCAATAATTAACTGCTCAATAAAGGTTTTTTTTGTTTGTTTGTTTGTTTTCCAGATTCATACCTTCATACTGAGAAATTTTGTGGGGACTTTTGAAGTTTTTTGTTGTTGTTGTTGTTGTTTTTTTTCCCCTATTATTGGTACTTTTTATTTCAAGAATTCCAAATTAATATTATTAAGGAATATTTTACATGTCTGGTGTCCTCACAATTTTTTGTGAGGATCAGGAGGATCAGGTGGAGATTATGTAATTCTATACAGCTATAAACTCTAATTATGTTGAACAGAGTTATAAATACCAGTGTCTAAGATCATGCTTGAGCTGTTTTTTGAATTCTTATCTGTGAAACTGCCCTTGAAAATTTTGTTCTTGTAGGCAGCTAGCATTAGTAATAATAGTCCCATTATAGTTTTTGCTCAGCATAGGACCTTTGCAGACTTTGATAAATTTGTTCATTACATATATCGACTGATAATTTTAAAGCACTATTTCTTTGCTTTCCTATGTCATTTCTCAGTTGTCTTCTGTTTAAACACAGTTCCAAGATCTGTTGTTGTTGTTTTGTTTGTTTTTAAATTATGTGTATATTTATTTATTCATTTAATACTTTAAAGTACATCTCAGAAAATGTTAATTACAATATGTAATAATAATTTTAAAGACAAATGTTTTAAAAGATCTCTTTATTTCCTTTTGCCGTATCTTGTAAGCGAAAGACTTCAGAATAAATCAGCATTAAGCAGAGCCTCTCTAAATAAAATAATTGAATAATTTTAAATAATTTTAAATAATTTAATAATAAAATAATAGAGCCTCTCTAAATAAAATAGTTAAAATAAATAAAATAAAATAATTTCTGGATTTATGACACTACTGAGTAGGAAAGTGAATATCCCTTTCAGTATCCCTTACCCATGATGACCCTTCTGTCAAAGCCCTCTGTCTTCCAAATTTCATTCCATCGAAATGGAACTAGCACATCTGATCTTTGGTGATGCAGAAAGCCACAGTTTAAATCAAATAAGCATTGAAGTAATAGTGGCACCTCACATAACATTACACCTCTGACTTGACTGAAACATGTTTTTTTCCTTTCAGTTCCTCATATCCACTACTCCCAGATTTTCTGAAGTATTAACAGACCCTTTTCACTTGTCTTACTCTGCACTGGAAACTTATTTAAGGAGTTTCATCACAGTCATTTTATTTTTTTAATTAAAAACCTGTTCCAAAAATGTCTGGGAAAAAAAAAAAAAAATAAATAGATAAATGGATAGATAAATAAATAAATAAATAACGTGAATGAAAAGAAGTTGAACATTTCTTTTCTTTTTTTTTTTTCTTTTTTTTTTCTCCTTAACCTCTCTGATAATATTATTACTGTAACTGTGGCTCATTCATGAACTTTTCTTTGATGTTTATAATGCATCTGCTAGGAGAGTTGAAAGCAATAATTTTTATTTATTTTTGGAAGGCATACTATTTTCATGCAAAGCAATTTTTAAAAAGCATAGGAGTAAAATACACAGTCCTTGTTTCCATCCTAGGTAAAGGATTAGTTTAGAAGTATCATCTGGGAATACTTTGAGACTAGAGAAAAGTGATTCAGCATCATAAAAAGAGAGAATAACAACTTTACTAGAAAAAGCCATACCATGGGAAAAAAAAAAAAAAAAAAAAAAAAAAAAGAACATTGCATCATTCATTTCTTTAGTAATAAAAAGCAGTGAAGTATAAAATCAAAGTTCAGAATATTCTGAACATTGGATATTCTTCAATGAAAACTGGCGAAAATGATGCAGTGATTGAGTTTCACTGATTCTGTAAAATGGCATAAGGGCTTTGTTTAGTAAAGCCAAACTGAAAATTCAGAACACATTTCTTTTTCCCAAGTCATAGAATACAAACTGGGATATCAAGCAGAAGTGATTTGCTTAATATCTATGATACAAAAGGGGATCCTAAGTCAACCTCATCATTCTGCTTCAGTGTCCCAAGCTGATTACAGAAAGGAAATGTACGCAGTTACAATCCAATGAATGATCCTCATTCCCTGTCTCTGAGGAAAATATTGTGAATTATTCATAACAGAAGCTTCATCAGAAAGGGGAAAGAAAGAAGATAGGTTATTTTTTACAACATTTCACTTATATATTTTCAAAGGAGGAAATGTAGTGTTTGAGTTTTTTCAGTATTTATGTAGCCAAGCCCATAGTTATGATTATGTGTGTATATTCTCAGAGACTCAGTTTACAATATAATATACACTGTGATCCAACACAATTTAATGCATCTCAAAAGAATGCATGATTTACTAGCCCTAATGAATGCAGTACTTCAAGCCTTCTTCCATCTGGACTTTTGTTATTCTGCAGTACATTTGAGAACAATTTAGGATTTCATTCTGCAACCACATGATATTTCATATAATTTCTAAAGAGATTTTTCATTTTGAAGAACCCTTGATTAATCTCTTTGTTTGCTCAATTCCTTCTGCTGGCTCTTAATTGTTTCCTGTATTAACATTTTTAATGAATTTAGAGCCAAAGTCTATTAAAAAATAAATCTATAATTCCACGGTAAAAGTGAGACTTAGGGTTTTCTAATCTTTTTTAGCTGCTCAACTCCCAGGATTCCTGGTTCACAGCAACTTTTTGGTCCAATTTCCTGTGAGAAAATTGGAATGTCTGTCAATATTCCAATCTAGGACATTGTGTAAAGTAATAATAAAATATTACACTGCTTATAGAACTTTTCACACAATCAAAGCTTTAGGGAAATAGTAACTAATTAAATGAGTCAGACCTTCTTGTTGTTAATGCTGTTCACAGAGAATGCTCATTTTTGTCATGATAGAACTTCTAGTGCTAATACCAAATTGACATTTACTGCCACTTGACAGAACATTTATCAATATCAAAATAGTTGAGAAAACCTTAGAGTAACCTAAACCGAGGAAAAAAAATGAGGAATAAGATGTAAATCACTTGGAACCTTACTACCAATGCCAAATCAGTCTAGTCGCTTTCAAGATGACTATCTTGTTCTACAGGGTTACGCCAGTCTTCTATGGACCTTTTAAACATCATGATAACAAAGGTAGCAGTAAATACATGTAATATGCAAGCGTTTACTTAGAATACTTAAAGGTGTTCTTTGTTTGTTTGGTTTGGTTTTGCTTTCCAACAAACATCCACTTTGGAACTATCTTTAGACAAAGCAACAATATACAATTGTGTTGGTAATCTACAGCACTGCTGAGAGTGACAAGAATGTTTATCTCCCTGTAGAAAAGATTGATTCTACCATTTGACAATGTTTTTTTAAGATTGATTTTCCTTTGCCTTCAAAAAGGAATGAAGGCTGTGGTCAGTCCATAATTATTAACAGACTATTAGTAGACTATTACTAACAAACTATGCAGTGAAAAAGCAGTAGAAAGTAAAAGCCAACTAAAACCACCTTCCCCCCATCCACCTCCTTCTGTGTCGTCCCCCCTGAACCATGCAAGGGAATGGGGAATGGAGGTTGCATCAGAACCAATCGTAAAAAGGCTTCCGAAAAACTGCATTTTTTCAAGACGTTATGGATCCATACCACAGGGTGCAGTTCTTCAGGAAAGGTCTACTCCAGTATGGTCCCGGACACGTTGCTGGCAGCTCTCCCCAAGTCCCCTGCTCCTGCGTGGGTTCCTCTCCAGGGACTGCAGCTTCGGCCTGGGGCCTTCTCCTGCGGGGGCTCTCCATGGGCCGCAGCCTCCTCCAGGCCACATCCACTTGCTCCACTGGGGGCTCCTCCACCCACGGGGGGGCTGCAGCGTGGAGATCTGCTCCGTGTGGGACCCATGGGCTGCAGGGGGACAGCCTGCTCCACCAGGGGCCTCTCCACAGGCTGCAGGGGAACTTCTGCTATGTGCCTGGAGCACCTCCTGCCCTCCTTCTGCACTGACCTGGGGGTCTGCAGGACTGGTTCTCACTTCTCTCTCCCAGCTGCTGTTGCACAGCAAGGTTTTTTCCCTTTCTTAAATCTACACTCACAGAGGCGCAAAAAACATCGCTTATTAGCTTGGCTCTTGCCAGCAGTGGGTCCTTTTGGAGCCAGCTAGAGCTGGCTCTGAGGTGAAACGGGGCAGCTGCTGGGATCTGCTCACTGAGGTCACTCTTGCACCCCAGTTCCACTATCAAAACTTTGCCATGTAAACCTAAAACACCTGAATGTGGATATGACTCCATTGCCATTATATATTTTGATCAATATATATATAAAACACTGGCAAAAAAAGTAGAGTTGAAAGGCATATTTCTACTGTAAATCATATACTGTTGGAGGAGAGAGAAGAGAAGAGGAGAGGAGGTGAGGCGAGGCGAGGCGAGGCGAGAATATGGCAAAGTATATACAAGAAGGCTAAAGTGATGAAGCACAAGAAATTACTACATTTTTTTCATATGATTTCGTTGTTCTGCCTTAAAATACATGATTTCATTAAATCACTTCATTTTAAATATATCAATAAATGTTCAAGATAAAAATGACAACCTTACTAATTTGACATGATAATAACATACTCTAAGAATATTATCAAGGAAATGTACTTTGGACAGGATATCTATAAACATAATTGTCTTTACTCAGTACAGCAAAGCCACCTGTACACAGAAGGGTTGTACAACTATATAAGCATAAGTCTGTTTCTTTTTCCCATCAAAACCTGTCTCTGCACTAATAAATATAACTGCCGTATGCGTTAGCTAACTGAATTAATTTCAAGGTGACTTTATTTAAAAAAGCATAAAATTTAATATGAATTATGGTAGCAAAACTGGCTTTTAAAATTAGATAGAGCATTTTAAGACATTAATATATATATATACATATATTTGTTTTAAAATAATGTTACGTCCAAATATTGAAAGATGTTATGAATTTATCCAAAACTATTTTTACTATGATTAAATTTATTTTTCTTTTTAAATAAATATTTGTTTAGTAGCCAGAGAGATCAGCCTCAAAGTGAAAATGTAATTATAGACATGCAAAAATATTTTCCTTCAAATAGGATAGATGCAGTATGATTCTCTTTCTGGTATACTCATGCTGTTCTCAGATTACTAAAGTGTACTTAAAAATAGAAAAACTTCAGTGAATTTGAATGGAAAACACATAGCTTTTTAAGCAGGCATTGAAATATTAGCACAAAATGTCTATTGGATACAAAAAAGTAGCTATGAAAGCCAATGCAGTATTTGTGTAAGAAATTTTCATATTTTCATTCACAGAATTTATGTCTGGCGTCAGGAAAATAGCCCCAAATGGTATTTTTAGGTCATTTGCAATTAAGGTCAGACACACCAGTACTGCAAAACAATTCAAGAACCAAATGTCAACAGTGAGAGGACCTTAATCATTTTTACATTCATCCTACATTCTGCTGGAAGTTCTGGAGAAAAACAAAACAAAACAAAACAAAAAGAAACAAGCAAACAAACAAAACAAAACAAAACAAACAACAAAAAAAAACAATCCAAGAAGCCATTAAATAAACGAACAAACAAAACCACAACAAACAGTATTATTAGAGGTTGTAATCTAATTTCCTTATTCGTATTCAGATTGCTGAATAAATACTGCGTTTCACAGATTCACTGTGTTTTGATTGTTTATGAACCCTATTTTCAAGCAGTACATTAATCTATAAATGTGGTCTTTCTAATAAATAGGTGCCTTTCATCATTGCTTAAAGAGTTCTGTAAAAAGGAACTACCATAAGGAATTTAGCTCAGTTAAAAACAAACCAAAAGAAATCTATTTTGTTTAAATCTCTGAATGGGTCTTTGAAAACTCTCTCTAAGTGAGTCAGCTGCACAGATCACCTTGTCATTATTCAGACACGATAAATGGACTTTTAAAGGTGAGTTCTCTTAATTTATAGCATAGGAACTCAGCAGCCACCTGCCTAATGGAAGCAGCCATCCAGCTTTTATGGGTCCCTCTGCACACTTGCCACTAGCCTGTTAGACCTCTTATACCAATCAGGCTTTAGGTATAAATCTGTGCTGTAATATTTCACCTCTTTCTGACCTCCGTGTATCATACTTCCTAACATAAATAACAAATACAAACAAAGAGTTTAATCTAGTCACAGGCAGCATAGAAAACTTCTTGCTTTAACATCTGAGGTACCTAACTTTGTATTAAAAATCATTAGCCATCACAAATTCTCTTTTTCTCTTTTTGTGGATGCAAGGATGCAAGTCCTAATAATAATAATAATAATAATAATAATAATAATAATAATAATAATAATAATAATAATAATAAATAAATAAATAAACTGTCCTCACATATTTTGCACATAAAGGCTGAGCTTTCACTGCTCTTTACAAATATTCCTCTTGATACTTGCCTAATCCTGGCATCACATCAGCAACACATCCCCTGACTATCAAAAGGCTTTATGATTTCCCTCCTTCCCTCAGACTCAAGGAAGAGTTACAACCAACTGTGAGACAAAGACATCTGAGACACCTCATGTGTCCAGATGGCACTCCAGTCAAGCAGCATATAGTCTTTGAAAAATTTGTGAACATGCCTTTGCTTTTCCTAATGTTTTTCCCCAGTTCTACTGCAAATTAAAGCAAAATAAAGCTAGGGCAACCAATAAGAAAAAAAAAAAAAAAAAAAAAAAAGATAAAATTAAAAATTAAAAAAAAAAAGTAAAGGCAGCATTAGAAAATTTAGACATTCCTGGGTGTATTGAGACAGGAAATTAAGGTGGCAATATGACAAAGTAATATACATTAATGTCATCAGTTGGCAATGAAAGTGCCTAATATGTACTTGTGTTATTTTCCTAGCAAGAATATGTCTATCACTTAAGGAAATTTATCTTTAAGGAAAAAATATCATTCAGAGTTAGTTAAAATTACTTTAAAAGTATCTATAAGGGATTGAAAAATTCACAGTTATGGATAGCAAATACATCTCCAAATTTTAAAAAGAAATGCTATGTCATCAAAACTTATTTCTGTTCAGTAATATAAAATGAATACTGAATGATTTCCAAATAATGATAAAGAACAGCAGTATAAATCCTAGCTCATATCTCAACATCGCAAAAATCAGTAAAATGTGAAGAATAAAGGAAATGTATTATAGGCAGTCTAGTCGCTAATATATATATAAAGTAATCTCCACTGGGAATTTATCTGTTGTGTCAAGGATGTTTCTGTTCACGCTATGAACATTCCTTCCCCCTGGGGTTACATTAGCATTTCATTTATTTACATTGCCCCATATCATTTAAATGTGATGATTGAATCAGCTATTGAGACATTTCACACACAAATATGTAAATATATCTTTTTGACTTCTTTAAAGAAGTGAACAGCAATGAAAATCACTGAGGAGAAACAGCTCTTACTAGAGGAGTTACATTGGTTATGAGATATTCCCAAGATAAAAACAATTCCAGCTTCATAGACCTAAACAGCAAAGAGCTGTTCCATCAAACAATGATAATTACCGCATAGCCTGAAATCAGTCAAACAACCTCTGGCACATGAGACAATTTCACATATACCATTATAGGAATGTCTGGAGCAGCAGCAACTTATTGATGATGATATTAAAATTAGGAGTGAATGTCATCACATCTCATTACAAACATCCATGGCAACAGCTCAAGATGTATTGAAGAATTATTAATATAGTTTTCAAATATCAGCAAAATCCTTGTGACAAATCCTCAGGTGGATCACCCAGGTTTTATAGTGGCAATCAAATCACAGTTATGTCTCAGGATCAAAGTTAATGCCAAAGTAAGTGCTTGATGGTAATTTAAGTAATATGACCTACAAACTTCAGCCAGATCACAGCTGTCTCCTGGATTTGTCTGTCCCTGTTTCCCAAGGTCTGCTCAAATTAAAGATATATTTTTTGTCCTCTGACCTATGAATGACAGATACCAAATCTTGTTCATAAGTGTATGTTTGATTTTAAAGTGAAAGGATGCTTAGAGAAATTAACTTAATCCTGCCCCTTCATTAAATACAGTTTCTTAATTTTAAAGCAAAACCAACAGCCAATGCACGTGGTACAAGGCAGGTTCAACTGTATAAGTCATTTTTTGTCTCCTTAGATACAGTAATTACTCCCACTTGCACTTTATGAGAAGAGTAGCCATTACCAGTTGGATGCAAATATTCCCCTCTTGGCCTCCTGTCAACACCAATCTGTTATAATATAAGTCCTGTGACTGTTTCCCAACAAATTGAGTCACTTGCTGGAGTGAAGAGTGTAAACTATGTCAAAGAGAAAGGTGTCATGCTTTTCCAAGAGAACACAAGCTCTTCACAATCCAAGCCATGGGTCATCTCTGATCACAAATTGTTGTACAACTGCAGTCAGCACAGTGGCTGAGCAAATAAACCTGTTAAATAGGCTTTCCTTAATCAATCACAGTTCCATAGGTATGTGTTTTCTGGGTCAGAGCAAGTGTGAGTCCTACTGGCTTGCTGCATTGATAGAGCTTACTCATACCTATCTAAAAAAGAAGAGAAATGAAAGAAAAGAAGAGAGGAAGGCAGGAAGGCAGGGAGGGAGGGGGGGGAGGCAGGGAGGGAGGGAGGGAGGGAGGATAGAAGGAAGGAAGGAAGGAAGGAAGGAAGGAAGGAAGGAAGGAAGGAAGGAAGGAAGGAAGGAAGGAAGGAAGGAAGGAAGGAAGGAAGGAAGGAAAGAAGGAAGGAAGGGAGTGTCCTTTGTTTTAACTGCCATGGAAAATGTAGTTAGCTGATTGACATCAACACAGATGGCTACAAATCATTATTCCAGGTAAGATAGTACAACTGATTTTATAAGAATGAAAGTTTAGTGGTTTTCTGCTACATGTAAGAAGGAACAATAGTTCATTGATTTCTATCTTTTCCTATCACAAATTCTGATTAATATTTACTTAATTTGTAAATAGCCATGGGACAGACTGTCTCTGGCCTGAAATATGCACCACATATCAACGTACGGTGGGATTTGATTTTTGTGGGAACCCACCAATTTCTGAATTCCCCCCAAAAGTGAAATCAAAATCTTCGATTAAAATGGACTATATTAAGAGAATGGAAGGAAGCAAGGGTATCATCTTGTAAGAATCTGAAATTTGTTATATAGAATATTATCAGCTTGATGTGAAAATGTCCAGATGGCCTCAGGAAATGAATCAGGGTCCTCACTGTCAGTTATATATTGGGATATATGCAGACTGAGGTGTTTTTTACTTTCTGGTTTCAAAACTCACTTTGAAGCAGTTGAAGATTTTTTTCCATGAGCATCAGATGAATCTGTAATTATCCAGCTTTCTTAAAGTAAAGACTAATATGTTTATGCCTGAGCAAACCAAAATTGAGACACCCCAAATAGCTGCTATCTCTGAAACAAATAAATAACTTAAAAAACTATAGAAGTCAGAAAGCTTTACTGTGGTATCTTAGTCTTATTACAAAATCATATAGACCATACTAATTCCTTAAGTTACTTTCTCCTTGAAAATCCTGACCCTGTTTGTAACCATTCCTGCAGTGCTTCTCTGAACACTTACCAGCCATCAATACAATAAGGTATCCCCAGCTGAATACAGAATGTGAATATGGTGTTCTTCTGGTGCACTATAGTTCTTTTTAATCTAAACTAACAGTCCACACAGTTATTATAGTCAGTAGAGAGAAAAAGAATCACACAGATCACAGAATCACAGAATAGGTGGGGCTGGAAGGGACCTCTGAAGATCTCTGAGTCCAAACCCCTTGCCAAGCAGGATCACCTAGAGCACATTGTGCAGGATGGCATCCAGGTGGGTTTTGAATATCTCCAGAGAACGAGACTCCACAACCTCTCTGGGCAACCTGTTCCAGTGCTCTGTCACCCTCACAGTAAAGAAGTGTCCTTGCATATTTAGCTGGAACAGGTTGATAGTTATCTCATGCTTGCATAGATGTTTAAAATAAATAATTTAATTCACAACCTAAAATAACTGTTTCTCTACATTGAATACTAAAGTTAGTTTCAAATTACTTCCTTTCAAATTACTTCCTTGGATGCTGATTTCTGCAAGGGAGACTTAATTTCAATTGAGGTAAAATACACACTTGCTATCCTTTTTGTCTTGAAACTAGTCTTAACTTATATTTTCTCTCTTTCAGTTATAAAACTGATGATGTTTCTTGAAAGCATTTTTTTCTTATTCCTGATCACTTCAATTTCATAAAGAAAAGCTCAACAAGAGAAAGAAAAATGTATTCTTGGTGAAAAGAAATTTCAAACCTGACAGCAGGATGTAATCACTTCTTTCCAACGTACATGAGGCAATGATGGGGAAAGTACTAACAATCAGAGGAAAATTAGCAGGCCAGATGGCTGGTGAAATTGTGACAAAATGACAACAAAATGAAAAATCTAATAAAAATAAGCAAGTGACTGAGGGAAGTACATGCAAGACATTAGAAATTAAATCACAAAGGATGAGATAAAATAAAAAATACCATTGGGGGATATAGAAGCCAGAAGATCAGAAAACTTTGGTTATGGAAAGAGGCAGGAGATGTTTTAGGTAGCAACAGATGTTTTCTTGTATCAAATTGATGAAAAAGTACAAAAGCAGTGGGAAAAACTATGAAGTACACGTCTTGTTCACATAATCTACTTAGTATAATCGGTCTGTGAGGTGTTTTTTTTTGTTGTTGTTTGTTTTTTATTTTTCTCTTTTTAGGGGGAGTCAAAAACTCCCACAGAGAAATTATAGTGCAAGCTAGTGTAAGTAGCAATGGTGGTAATAATGATATAGATACTCCACTTTTCACAGTGACTTTTATCTTAGGCTTCAAAGCATCACAGAAAAAAAAGACACACAAAATTATACAGGAAATTAACAAAGAATACAGAAATAACACTCAGAATTCTGATTCCCTATTCCAAGAGAAAATACTTGTAAAATTGTACAGAATTTTGTCGAATAGCTGCAAAATCTGTTGCCATGGGGATAAATTCCATTTTCGCCAAAGTCAACAAGGATTTTCCACTGGCTTTCAGTGCAATGGAATAGAAATATATCTGAAAGAAAGAAATAAAAATGTTTCCTTATCAGAGAAGCAAATTAATCACTGAGAGAACAACATGAATGAGCAGAGAGAGGAGTCTCACTAATCATCACTTTGTAAGATATCAGTGATTATTAGGGCATTTGTCAAACAATGGGGAGGTTGAACAAAGAATTTGTTGTTTGTTTTTGTTTGGCTTTGTTTTCCAGTTCAAAAAGAGGTATGAAAGTTAGATGGTCTCCAACATTATTGTTTAGGACCATTGTTTAGGACATCATTTAGGACCATAAAATAAAAATATCTCATTACAAGGAGAAAGCTGACCAAAGCTTTCACTCTTAGTCCTATATCGTGTATCCTACCATGCTATGTCTATCAAAAAACCTTTCAGTTTAGTCATATTATGTAAAGCACTGACATAAGAACATTTTTAACTTACAAATGTGCCCAAAGTAAAATGCTTAATAGAAATGATGCTTTATATTAAGCATTGATCTAGGGGATAATTTTATACAAATTGAAAACTTAACAAGAACAATGACACAAAACAAACAAACAACAACAATGACAACAAAATAAAAATAGTCTGGTGAAAAGAAGTGTTTCTGCAGCTTACATGACATTTTTTTTTTTGACAGATATGTGAACAAATTGGAGTCAAACTGTTTTGGTTTTGGTCTTTTTTTTTTTTTTATTTTTTGGTTGGTTGGCTGGTTGGCTTTTTTTTTTTTTTTTTTTTTTTTTTTGAAAGTGAAAGAAAGAAAATGTATCTAGTGGTCATAGTAAGAATAAATGAGAAGGGCTGGAACAGAGCCAGTAAGACTGGCAAGCCATGAGAACAGGAATGACTTCCCATGGAATGTAGCATCAGGAACTTGGATGATCATAGCCCCCTCAGATCTTGGCAAATTTACATCTCCCAGAAATTCAGCTGGATTTAACAGCATGGCAACATCCTGCACAGTTGGGGGCAACAAAAAGAAATTTGAAGCTGGTGTTCCTTTCCTGCTGAGTTTTTACATCTCCAGTTGAGAGGCAGCAGGCAGCCCCAGCAGAGTACCTTTATTTGTGTACTTGTTTCATGTCAAAATAGGGAATAAACTGTTGGAGTAGTGCAGCAACAAAGAGGAAGCTTGAGGTTTTCTAAAGGAAGCTCACCAGCTGCACACATAAAAATGTTCTGCTGGGAAAACAGAGAACTAATATTCCAAGGACATTTATTGGGAAACAGTAACAATATAATGAGCAAAGAATGGGCAAAACAAGTTGATAATGAGTTGGTACTACCATAGTCATTACAGGAGACTTGAGACACTGCAGAAAATGCTGGGGAGAGGATGAATGAGGGCATGCCATCAGGGACAAATATTGAGGCTTAATGGTCTGTAGGAAGTAGGAAGTTTATTTCTAATAGGGCATATAGGGCAATTAGAGACCTGTCAAATAAGTAAGAAATAAAAGAAAAAACAACATAAAACATCAAACGTCTGAGAGCAAAAGAAAACATCCTTGCTACTCTGCCTATCATTAAAACTAGAACTTTTTCAGGTATTGAAAAATACTTGAATTGACTTCTGTTATGTTGGATACTTTTGTTCCCTATCTATTTTTTACTATTAAACACACTCTTCATAAGGCTTTATTACTATATATTTCAGCATTTCTTAATCCAATAGACATATAGATGCAGGGAATAAATAGTATGTTAACAAGAAAGACTATTCCATTATTTCCAAAATAATTAGCAGCTCAGACATTACATCAATGCAATTTCAACAGTATCTTCTTATTATTGCACTTTAGCTCTTGAAAGCTCTGAAAAAATATTTCCAATGATAGACAGTGATTTAATTGATAGACGATATTTTGCAACATCAGAAATATATATGAATTTATAAAATGTTATCATCACAGGAGACAAACCCAAGAAATGATAAATTCCATAAGACAGTTTATTATTGTACTGAAAGAAAAAAAAAAAAAAAGTTCAGATAATTTCAAGAAAATGAAATTTTGTAATAATTTTGAAGGGACCTGCATTTTACTTCATCACTTTTCCTGAACAAAAACTCTAGACAAATACACACACAAAATGCTAAGTTTTTTGAAATTGCATCTTCTTCCAGTTTTGTGCTTCACCTTGAACATATCTAGTTAGTGCTTATAAATATTTTTAATTTGAATGAGTTCTTATGTGAAATGTGTACACAGAAAGACCAATAGTAAAGGTTTGTGTGAGGACAGGAGCTTTGTAATTCACAGTAAGGAATATACCCTTCAATGTATTTTGCATCATGGGTAGTGCACAGAATAATTTATCAAGTTATCAAGACCAGCAAAATGCAAGAGGTAAAGCTGATACAGTAACTACATTGATTATATGGCCATGCAGTTAATGCTCCTACTTCCCAACTATCTTGTTTTGAACCTCTGCTGTAAAAAATTACCATAGGTGTAACTAATTCAGATTACAAAGTAGAAATTTCACTTGAACTTCACTATTTAAAAGTAATTTTATTAATTCACAAATTAGTAAGTTTAACCGGCATTCATCTTCTCTGAGCCTGGGAAGTTTCCTCTGTTTGGACATTGCATGCTCATCTTCAAAGCTGTGTTTACATTAAAATTAAATGGTAAAAATCTAACCACATTCTGCAATATGCTTCTTATCCTGATCTACCATTTCCCTAGGACTACTTCAGCTACACTCATCAATGTTTGCTTACTTCTAAAGATGGAAATAAAACAAAAAGTGATGTTAAAAGGAAAATATCAGCAGGCATTCTACCTATCAGCAGGCATTTGGAAGCAGCAGGACTTCCATATTTATTTTCTATAATTTCAGTAATTACCACCTCTGTACTTGCAGTAATGATGCCACAGCAGGTGGTAATTTGTATGTTTTAGTGCTGAAATGCTCCTTATTAGAAGTATCATTTGGGTATAACATCCAGGGTGCCTACAAGTTGGTTTAGACAGCTTTCCTGATGCACTTCCAGCATCTGGCAAGCAATGCAATTAGAAGTATCCACAAAATCCGAATTCTAGCAGAATTTGCACCCAGGTAGCTTTCCATTCATAGTCTGATGCAAACCATCTTCCATTCAATTTAGCAAAATTTGAACCCAGATGATTCCATGAGTATATATATATATACATGTATATTCTTCATCTTCTCAGAAATATATATTTGAACTGAATTTACTTTTTAATAAAAGTTGCTTATGTGGAAGTACATGAACTAGAAGCTCTTCCATTCCCACAGGATGGATCCTCTACTACATAGAGAGAGGGAGACTTTCAACTCCAATGGCTTATACAATAGCTTTAAATTGAGGTATTCAAATGAAGAGACACAGGGAATCAGTGGATTTTATATCACACACCCTACCTCAGAAACAGGCTCTTTTTTTTTTTTTTTTTTTTCATGATCAATTAACTGTTAGTCTAAACTGCATGACATTTAAAGAAATGCTATTTAAAAAAAAAAAAAAAGTAATTTTCTTCAGTTTTAATAAATCTTACTTAACTAATAAGCCCTTTTAGAGCTTCTCCAGAAAAGATTTTAATAATTATATATCTAAATAATGAATTACTATTTATTATTATTATTATTATTTAATGCTAGCTGCTGTCAAATAAGCAAATTAACTGAGAAAACAGACGAAATCACTTTTCTATTTTATTGGATTCCTATCTCCATATGAAATATATAGTACTTCCTATTATTTTGGTTAGATTAAAAACTATAAATATGCATATTTTATCTGAACTAATCAATTCCAAAACCTTGAAAGTCTTTCAGAAGTTCTTTTGCAATATACTTGGACAAATAGTTGGCAGTTTTCTCTATCTGCTGGTAGAAATGAAACGATGTAAAAAAAATATTTTCTTTAGGGGGGTGTGTGTGTGTATTTCTTTCTTTTTAGGAAGTACGGGAGAAAAGCTAAAAGAAATAAACATAACAAATTAAGAGTGAACTTCATTTAATTGCAAATAATTAGAATACATAAGACTGGTCAAATATGAAAAAGTGTTCCAAATTCAGAATGTTGTAAACAGCCAATACAGTTGTATTTTTCATATCTTTATAAAAGCTCTTCCTCGGTCTAAAACCATGACTGTTATTTGTATCAGTTCATATCTTGTAGTATAAATATAATTATCGTCTAATTTTCACTAGGATTATGTCTTATTTATAAAATTTCCTTTGTTTTAAGATCTGTCATTGCAGAAATTATACCCCTGAAAATCAGAATATAATATGAAGTCTAAATAGTAGAATATATCTACAAGTGACAAAATAAGAACAAAAGGAGATACTAATATACCTTTTCTGATTATTAAAGTTTTTGTTTTAAATCTGTTTTTCTTTCTGCCCTTATAGACTAATTCCTGCATAATTTCCTTTAAACACAAGTGTCCAAGGTGTTTGGATAGTCTAATATATCATGGTACCTTTCTTGGAACTGCTGAGAGACATAAATTAACTCTAATTTCTACTGCGTTCTATAATTAAGAATTATTGATGAGCTAAACATTTAAAAACAGAGCTACAGATTTTCAAATAGTGACAAGTTTCACAAAAACTTTGTCATTTTCTAGGTAATGGAAACTCAATGCACAACATAAGTTAAATGTGTTTCAAGGACATAACTCACCTTATATTCCACAACTAGATCTAGCTGTTTCCTTGATATTTCATCTTTAGCAGAGCTTTGTCTGCCTTACATGTAACTTCTGAGCATAATCAGGATACACTCAAAACTAGTTTGTCTTTAACACAAATATATGTGTACTAAAATGATCTAACCAACGTCAGCTCATAAGTGCTTAGTAACACTGTGATGGCATAGTCAGAGGCCATGTATAAGCATTTTATGTAAGAGTGAAAGCATTTTGACCACTAAGGGATCTAAGAAAGATGGGTGTAGCTAAAGGGAGAAGCATCCAAGGTGCAAGATGAAGAACAAGACAAGCAGCAAAGACTATCAATAGGCACGACATCCTGCCAAATATCCAAGAAGGATGAATGGCAAAATCAAAGGCAAGACAAGCAATGGTTGGTGGTGAAAAGGAGAGTGAGAAGGGTAAAACACCAACAGTGACTGTGGAAGGATGAAGAAGACACAAGGCTCCTCTCTGACTGTTCTCATATAAATGTTCTCTGGCCTAGCCACCCAGAGCTTAGCAACTCAGGACCACCAAGGACGATGTGATCTGCATGGATCCAGCTCCAGGACATTTAACTCACTGTTAACTTCAGACATAATTCTTAAGGACTAAGAGTTTTGTGTAAGTAGTGAGTACACAGCGGTAATAGTTATAAATATGTAGGGGGAAAAAAAAATAACCTGCAGTGTGTTTTTAATTAATACATGAATCTGTTAAAGTTTTGTTCCTGAAGTTTGAAGCTGACCTATCAGTTTTCTAAACATTCCCATCACAGCAATCTCTAATCCCTTAACTGAAATGTATATGCATATATATTCAGTTGTAACAACGTATAATCCTTCATAATATATTACTGTTTGTACTGTGTGTTGTCATGAGAATAAAAATAAAATTTATATCAGATACAGACCCTCTAAAAAATTCAGAGCATTATTGTTTTGTAAAGAAAAATATTTTTCTCTAAGGTACCACTGCCTTCATTCATGCTTTTTTATGAATGCTTTGGTTTAATGACATAGAAATTGGGAAGTAAAGCACATGTCCGAAGTCTTAGGGTTACTTCTTTGTTTTAAGAAGGAAGAAAAAACAAAACAAAACAAAATAAAAAACAGTTTTGCATTACTAGATCTGTATAATTATACTAATGAAATCTAGGATATTCTAAGAAAACAAGTAATCTGCAGTAAATTACTGTTATCTTTGTTAAGAACAAAAATAATAATGGAGAGTTTATTTATTTATTTATTTATTTATTTATTTATATGGCTTTGTACACAGTTAACAGCCTTGTGAAGTTTCAAATTGAAAATCTACTTTTGCATGATGTGCTACAATCATTTACTGTTGCACTGGGGAAAACAACAAGAAAGCAAAGTTCTAAAGGAATAATGCATTTATCCTTTCTTTTCTCATTTTCAAACAGTTATCCAGTGTACTTGTTAGAGAAAGATGGAGACGGATGAGAGAGCTCTATTGATCCACCTACCCCCGCCCCTCCTCCCCTGCCCAAGTGAATAGTGCCCACAAGCAAACTGACTTCAAAGAGACACATTGATTTGAACAAAATTTAAATAGGAAGGAGGACATACGCATGTGTGGGGGAAGAATTCCTCTACAATAACTAAATGCTGACTATCAAAATTTGACATATTTGAAAGAGGGTATAGAAATTTTGTTGGTTAGCAGAGTCATCAGAAGTCTGGTTACACCCACTTTGTTTCAGAGAGCTGTGTTAGCAAAAGACAGTCCCTGGTTTTCAGAGAAAAAGTAAACAATAGATTTCCAGAGACTGATACAAGGTCATGAGATTCAAAAAACTGGACAATATGTCCATAACTTTGTCTTTGTCTTGTTAATTTATGAGACACTCTGGGATTCTACCATAGGAAGGGAAAAACAATGTGCCAGAAAAGTTAAAAAAAAAAAAAAAAGTGAAAACAAACTCATCCACGCAACATATATCATATAAATTCCCCTCTAGACCTCTCATTGCATTGTTTTGGAAAATAACAGTATAAAAAAGCAGCTTTTATTTGATTACAGGAAACTGTTACTTATTCAGGGAGACTTAGTCTCCCTTTCATGAGCACTTCCCTCAAAAAGCACGTTTAAGAGCCATAGATTGAACTACTTACCATTGTGAATAATTACAAAAACTGGGTTCAAGAACCTGTGGTATGTTTTGTCAGCTTGGAAACCTGTTTCCTTTCTAACTAAGTCATCAGAGCTGGTGAAAGAATGGCTGCAAAGTTTGTTTGGGAGCATTAGCTGAAAACTGAGTCATAGCAAATGTATATTAAATACATAGAACATAAAGTATGTCAATGGGTATTTCTAACGAGATTCAATATTTAAGATTATGTCAAGATTTATAACTCCATTTTTAAGTGCTCATAACTTGTTGGTGACATTAATTTTCTTTATTCATTTCAGGTGAATCTACCATCAGCTAATATTTTAGTTCAATTTCTGATTATTGCCAGATAAAGATAATATTTACTAAATTTCCCAGCCTCTTTTTATGTTCAGTTCAAAAACCCTATTCCTCTGATGTGAGTGGATGGGGTTGACTGAGGCAAATTTATTTGACTCTCATAGCACATTACTCTAAGGGCATATATAACATTCAAAACAAACTACATGCAGACCTACTCCGTGAATCATAAGGAAAAATTCAGTGTAATCTACACCTTCTCAAAGACTCTCCTTTTCATTGTATGAAAAGTAAGAAAGCAGTTGAGTAACTATAATAAGACAATAAGGCTCATTTTGTGTAGGTGAAATTCATTGAATATACTTCTGATATTTATGAAAACATGATTACCATAAGACTAAGAGGATATATGTTTATTTATGCAGTTTTTTTAAGTCCTACAATTTCACAGTGTCCAGTTTTCTTAGGTCTTTTTAAATTACTTTGAGCAGAATAGCAGCTGTAGTGTGTTATTCTTTTAACTTTTGTAACTTTGATTAGTTCTTTGTGATGTCCATTCCCAGTAAAATAGTGCCCTTGTCAGCACCTCTAGAAGAAATTAATACAACAAAGTAGAAAGGAGTGAATTCACTGTATTCACTGTTGTGAATGAAGAATGTGAACTGGTTCAACGGCAACAACTTCCCGCTAACACACCTGTCATTCTTAATCCTAGAAGCAAAACAAACACAATCCAATTAATCCTTTCATGATTGCATATGTATTGCTCAAATACAGGCTTAAAACAGAGAATTTGTAATTTAGGGCTGAAGCTAGGTCATCTTCAAGTTCCTGCTTGTCACAATATCTAAGAGAATCTTTTATGATCTTTTTATGAAAATGTCGTTTTCAGATAAATAACCTGTTTATGATAAACCTGAGAGAATACTATCTGTTGGTCTTAGTTATTCATTAGCTTTGCAGCTACAGGTACAGTTTAGAGGTTTTAGGACCAAAAGCTATTTGATCTTCCTGTGTTGTAGGTCTTTATTCTCTTAAACCTACCCCTCCAAGAACCACAACAAACTTACTTTAATCTTATTTTGAACCTTAACTTTTCAAGGTGTCTTGACCTGGTAAAATTTTAACATTTTAGATTACAGATCTGAGATTGTCTCGTTTATAACTCCTAGTCCTACAGTATGACGCCACTGTTCGATCTGTATTTCTGCAAAATGAGTTTTCTGGTGCACATTTTGTGCATAACATATTACCTCTCACTTTACTCTCCCCCCTCCCCCCCAAAAAAAAAAAACAGCAAAAAAACAAAATTTTTTTTGTAACTACAGAAGCATTCATGGTAGGTAGTAAAATGTAAATATTCTCCATTTGGAGTAGAATCTTTTAATTTCTGCAGCTGAATTCATTTCATTCAATATTCATTTACAAAAGACCAACTAATTTTGTTATACCCTGTCCAAGAAGATCCTGTTGGTGAGGAAAGAGCAACAAGATTTCATTGTTTTCTTCAGAAAAAAACAAACAAACAAACAAAAACAAACAAACAAAAAAACGGTATAACAAGCTGCTGCTAATGGTGGTGGTGAGTTTGGAAATTAATGGAAATACCACCATTGTCTTTAAAATGTAAGAAATGGTTTTTATTTTCCTTGAATTTTCAAAGAAAAATCAAGCTTTATCATAGATTTACAATTACTAATAAGATGACTTTTTGTTCTTTTTGTTTGTTTTAGTTTGATATTCTGCAACTAAAGAGATATCAAACAGCATTAGAGATGCTAAAAAGTGAACAGAGATCAGAAAAAAAATAGGTTACACAGGTAATTCACAGTTATTTTAATGGCAGTATCTAATATTAGGATGTCCTGCTTGTCCAGCTTGTATCCTGCTGTTTGTAATCGGTCATGTTTTAGACTCAAAAATCTTAGCAGGACACAACTAGACATTGTAACTAGACTAGTTACTGGGGAAGGGAAGGGAAGGGAAGGGAAGGGAAGGGAAGGGAAGGGAAGGGAAGGGAAGGGAAGGGAAGGGAAGGGAAGGGAAGGGAAGGGAAGGGAAGGGAAGGGAAGGGAAGGGAAGGGAAGGGAAGGGAAGGGAAGGGAAGGGAAGGGAAGGGAAGGGAAGGGAAGGGAAGGGAAGGGAAGGGAAGGGAAGGGAAGGGAAGGGAAGGGAAGGGAAGGGAAGGGAAGGGAAGGGAAGGGAAGGGAAGGGAAGGGTCTCAACACTTTGTGAATAAAGAAACAGATCAGAAGAATTGTCATTAAATTAATTCTTCCCAAAGAGTTGAGAGACATAAATTGCACACTGGCCAGATCAGAGCTGAAAATGAAGGTAAGCCCGGCAGATGCTGAAAATAGAGCCTATTGCTTGGATTTGTGGGTCTCAGGTTTTTGTTCATGCCTCCATCTTTGTTAAAGAGTAAAATGTGACAGAAGAGTTCCAAATATGTATAACATACATGTTTTACCTTCAGTCACTAAGCCAAAATAAATAAATAAATAAAAGGACTTCACAGCTAAATATTCTTGAAAAATTATGAGGAAGCCAATGTTTTTCTCTTCTATCTTGATGACCTTGTGCCTCAGAAATACCGGGAGTCTGAAAATAAAATAAAATAATAAAATAAAATAAAATAAAATAAAATAAAATAAAATAAAATAAAATAAAATAAAATAAAATAAAATAAAATAAAGAATAAGTTTTTAATTTCTAATTCATGGTTTCTCTATTTTTTTCCTTTTTTACATTATCTCATTTGATTTATGTCCTATTAAGCAGTGTTGTGCCATGTACTTTATACACTGAAAAAAAATAAAGAATTATGACAGGTATGATGATCTTGAGATATCTCAGGATATAATTAAATTGATGAATTTCAGAAGCAGAACAATAAGTCACTGTAATATAAAGTAGTTGTGAATCTTCTGAGTTAACAGTCACAAAAGGAAAGAAGAAATATAGAGTACAGGTGGGATTTGTTGTCTTTAAATTCTCACCTAACGTGGAGACACAGAAAGATCTCCTTGAGGGCTGAGTGTTACAAAATGATTTCCCAGGACAGTTTAGAATTTCATTTTGATTCACATCCAGTGTTGATACTCAATTAAAATGCACTGGAGTTATTGTTATCTACTTCATTCATTTCCTGATGTAATGACAACTTGATCAATACATCCTATGGACAGACCCATGTAATCACGCATAGCTGATTATGTACCTGTGATGGCTCAAGCCTGTCCATACAGTCACCAGCTTTCTAGCTTTTTAGCTTACTAAGTTGGGCTAAAAAATGCTGCACTTTGATATTTATGTCTTACTAGTTGCAGTAACTTCAAGTAAAAACACTCTATAAAGAACATAATTATCATCCCTCAAAAAAGCATCTCATGATTATATACGCTCACAAGGTAACTTTAAAGGGCTTTTAAAATTGAATACAGTATTTTCTTCTCTCTCTCTCTCTGTCTTCTTTTTTAATTTCCTTAGAAAAAAACTTCTAAGTGAAAGAAGTTCACTTAGAAAATTATTTAAAAATTTATTGTAAAAAACATCTTTTACTGAACATATGCTTTCACTGATACTCTACAGGGAGTGTTTTTCTAAAAAGCAGACCAAACAGCCTCTTTATGAGAATTTGGGAACACAATACAAAACTGTCAAGATACTTTCCATTTTATTAAGTAAATAACATCCACATAGGATGTTTAGAAAGATTGTTCTAGAGCAGCTGATTTTGCTTTATCTCTTTGATTTAGCTTGTAATACCTGTACTGCTTCATATAATAATATCAATGAAAATATTTGAACCTATATTTTTGGTGATTCCAAACTGTAAAATATAATTTTATTATTCTTCTATACTTTATCTGTGGTTCATACATTACAGAAATCCTGTGGAAGACAGCAATTCATATTCACTGAAAATTCTTGCCTCTAGCACACTTGATAATCCCCTCAAGTAAGATCAATTGAATGGACAATGTCAGTGCAAAAAAAAAAAAGTCAGAACATATACCTCAGGTCATCAATATGCACTGAATCTCTTCAAGGAAGTGCTGGCACACTGACATGATTAAAGCATAAAAGCATGTATCAGTATTTCCAGACATGAATATTAAATTTCAGTTCAACAGTCCATTTGAGGCACCCTGTAGAAGTTTGAGATAAATTGTATTTGAGACAAGCTGCAGTTTCCATCAACTTTATCAGTTGGAGGTCTGAATATACAGCACACTTGGGCTCTTGAAGATTCTGAAATATGGAATTAGAAAGCTTCTGAAGAATAAAAGCAGCAAAGAAGAATAATTAAAACATACATGTTACATGTCAACACTATGAATACATTAGTAGCTGTACCTTCATTTATATCTCCGTAATAATAATAAAAAAAAAAAAAAATAGACAATAAAGAAAGTCAGAGTGACTATAAACAAATAAAGGAGAAAATCGTTTAAAAAAATAATAATCTTTGAATAAATGCGTTGATAAAAAGATTGGGAACACTGTCATTTCCAGCCTTTTAAAGTAAAGCTGTTATTTCTCTCCTGTTACCTGTCTGATCATATTCTAGTAGTCCTTTGCTTGTTCATGCAGATCATTTAGTTCAATGGTCTGGCTCTTTGTCTTTGCTTTCATTCTGGGCTGCCTTTATGGATAAAGGAAAATTCACTTGTTCTACCAACCAGTCATATTCTTAGGTTCAGTGCATTTAATTTCCAATTTTTGATTCTGGTAACATTCAAAAGTCTGTACAGTCTATATTTAAACAGAACATCTCCCAGTGATTGTTGCCAAAGTTCCTTTATTGTTTTTTTCCCTTTTATCATCTTTCAGATTTCTAAGACACAGACCAACAGTACACACCTAGGGACTGGAGAAGTTGGAAAGGACAAGTTTCAGAACAAAAGCAATTAAAAAGTGTGAAGATGAGAATGACAAAGCAGTTTGAAGTCTCTAGTGATAAAGACAAATTAGATATGTAAGTACTCAACATTCCATTTTCTAGCATGGGATTTATTGAACACACCTGTAAAAATGTTGCTTTCCTTTTACTGAAGGACTTTTTAAACTAATGCTCTCCTATTCTCTTATTACTATTTTCCATTTGGGGCCTGCATTACAGGCTATATTGAATGACTGATAATTGTTGTTACATGTATGGCCAACACTGGCAAAGAACCATTGGTATCAAAGTGGAGTCAAAGAAAAAGTCCTTTCTGAGGCAAATCATTCTGTGCTACATAAACAAGGGCGGGGGGGGGGGGGGGGGGGGGGGGGGGGGGGCGGAGGAGGGGAGGATGGACGGACGGACTTTTTTTTTCCTCCTTAATAACTCACATGTTGCAAAAGACTATGCTCTTATCAAAAAGTCACAGAGGTTGACATTGGAACAGTTCTTTTGATCTCATTTCTTCTGCATCCAGGTTTGGGGCCCATACCTTTTAGAGCAGGTCCAGAGGAAATGCTATCAGTTTTAAAATCATCAGAAGTATTTCTAAAACAAGTAT
This sequence comes from Anas platyrhynchos, assembly GCF_047663525.1. Classification (NCBI taxonomy): domain Eukaryota; kingdom Metazoa; phylum Chordata; class Aves; order Anseriformes; family Anatidae; genus Anas; species Anas platyrhynchos. Next base: position 56,574,858 of record NC_092588.1, on the reverse strand, counting down.
GATGTTAGAGGAAGTATGCACTTAACATAGGACTGCAAACACAAACAAAAATTAATCAGATTTTACACTGAAGTTGCTCATAAGGCATTCATAGACTTGAAGTCAATATTTTTAGGACTATAATATGAGGAAAAAAATACCCGAGAGAGTTTTTTACAGTACTTATATTTATAATTCTACAGATGTTCATGGAAATGAAATTATATGACTTATTTTACCTTATTTTGAACAATGAGGTGAACATTCATAGAATTGTAGAATAAAATCACAGAATGGCTTGGACTGGAAAAGATCATCCAGTTCCAACCCCCCTGCCATAGGTAGGAATACCACCCACTAAATCAGGTTGCCCAGGACCCCATCTCCAACCTTTCCTTGAACACTTCCACAGGGAGAGGAGGAGGCATCTACAACATTTCTGGGCAACCTGTTCTTCTAGTGCTTCACCATCTTCACCATGAAGAATTTCTTACTTATATCTAATCTAAACTCAACTTTTTCAGTTTAAAATTCTTCCCCTTGTTCTATCCCTATCTGCCCATACAAAAAGTCACTTTCCATCTTTTTTTTTATAAGCCCCCTTTTTAAGTAGTGAATCATAGAATTATAGAATATCCTAAGTTGGAAGGGGACAATCACTTTCCTCAATATGCCTGAAAGGCTTAAACATCTCCATGAACGAGCCCTCTTACCATCTTTGTAGCATTTCCTCTGGACCTGCTCTAATAGGTATGGGCCCCAAACCTGGATGCAGCACTCCAAGTACCAAGCCACTTTCCATCATCTGTCAGTGGTCATGATCATCCAGAGAGGTCCTAGATGACTGGAGACTTGATAATGTGTTGTCCATCTATAAGAAGGGTCATAAAGAGAACCTCGAGAACTATTGGCCTGTCAGCCAGACCTCGGTGCCAGGAAAGGAGACAGAACAGGTCATCTTGCATGCAATCGCATAACATGTGTGGGACAACCAGAGGCTCAGTCCCAGTCAGCATGGGTTCATGAAATACAAATTCTGCCTGACCAACCTCATCTCTTTCTATGACCGGGTGACCCACCTGGTGGATGAGGAAAAGGCTATTGATGTAGTCTACCCAGAATACAGCAAAGCCTTTGACACAGTCTCTCACAGTATTCTCCTGGAGAAGCTGGCAGACCATGGCTTAGACGGGTACACTCTTTGCTGGATTAAAAACTGGCTGGATGCTCAAGTCCAGAGAGTAGTGGTGAATGGAGTGAAATCCAGCTGGCGACTGGTCACCAGTGGTGTTCCCTAGGGGTCGGTGTCGGGGCCCATCCTCTTTAATATCTTTATTGATGATTTGAATGAAGGATGAACGATTGGAATGGGTTTCCCAGGGACGTGGTGGCATCACTGTCCCTGGGGGTGTTTAGGGAATGGTTGGACCTGTTTCTCAGGGACATGGTTTAGTGGGTGATATTGGTGGTAGGGTGATGGTTGGACCTTGGAGGTCTTTTCCAACCTTAATGATTATGTGATTTGTAATTGCATTCTGTAATTTCCAGTCTTAATGACTATAATTCTATGATTCTAAGCAGGGCCCTACAAATGCAGAATAGAAAGGGACAATCACCTCCCTCAGCCTGCTGACCATGCCTCTGCTGATGCAGACCAGGATACAGTTGGCCTTCTGGTATGCAAGTGGACACTTCTGGCTCATGTCAAGCTTTTCATTCAGTTACTTACTTTTAATTTCTATACCTAAGAATAGAGTCAAACTGATGACACAAAGCACATTTTATCTTAGACTTCCACATCCTAATGCTCAAAATGAGTGTTGAAGTTTGTAATGAAATTAGGTCTTTAAACTGACTGACGTGAAACTGAGCATTCATGTTTCTTAACTATTGTCATGTAGACCACAAACTGTGTAACTTTGTCTTTAATTTGTCTCAGTTGGTACTCATATCTGTAACCTTCTGATACTGATATTTCTAAAGTGGCATGAACTTTCCACAGTTAATATTAACACATTCATTTCCTTGTACATAGAATTATTGGTTTTAAGGAAGCCAAGATGAGGAGGGTTCAGTTATGCTCTGTGAGCATACCTCCTAACTGAATCAGTTCGTACAGTATTATTTAGAAAAGTTAGGACTGCTAAGGACAATTGAAACTTAATGGAATTTTGATGGAATTCCATTCATGAAAATGGAATTTGCTATCTATGCAAACTCATATACACTCAGTAGAAAAAGAACACCTCATAAAGTCACTAAATTATTTGTTCTGTATTGCACAAAAATAAATAAATAAATAAATAAATAAACAAAATGCTCGATGACCATATGACGAAATTTGATTTTGAATAAATAAATCCAAGTAAATCTTACAGAGCTGCATGTGTTCTTAATATTGACTGATGACTGATGACAATACCATTTCCTACTTTAAAAGAATCCAGATGATACAATCATATAATCTATCATTAAATTCCATTAATTAAGCTTCCAGGTTTCTCTGATAAACTTATTGAGGAAACTCCATTTCTGCATTTGCTAAAATACACTGTTAATCTTAGCATTGAACTTATTGTGATTGTGTAAAAAGAAGGGTTGTATTAATGTAAGTCATTGAAACAATCTCTTTCTGAATAAATTTAACAATATGGTGTTAGATTGACAAAGCTAAGGACTACTGAGCTTGCTTCAATATTCTTTTATGAGGGTTTGCACTTGTGTGGCATCATCATTTCTAGTTATGCCAATATATATTTTCTAACATAATAAAAGTATTTATTGACTGCAAATAAACAGTAAAAAGTTGATTAATCACACAGTTAATTGAGTCTCAGTTTGTCATAATTTTGAGATGAATTATGTGTTATACATAATTATATTAGAAATACTCATAATAGTTTCATAGATGGCTTGATCAATAGTTTAATTAGAGACCTTCTTAGTTTAGAGAAAGACCCCAGATCTTTCACTGCTCTGCAATATGTTAATTCTTTCATTCTTATTCAAGGAAATAATGTAATTCCTTTTTTTGTTTTTCAAATGAATATGAGGAAATCCTCTCAAAACTAAAGAAACTATTCCTAATTTTATAAGGAATTAATATTATGGTTCTTGTGCAGTGAAATTATGCCCAATTTTTCAAAAAACATTTCTGTATTGAATTGTATTCTGACTTTGCTACTGTCATAACTGTGGAGAATTATGACTCATGTCTACATGAAAAATATGTACTATTTTCTCTACAAAGGAGAAACATATAGTTTGGTATTTACCATTTGTCAGGGAAAAAATATGGGAATTAGTTGCATGAAGAAAAGACCTTTGAGACTATAAGTACAAAAATGCATCTTATAACTCTACTTACTAATACACAACAACCCTCAGCTCTTTCTAAAGCAAAAGGTAAGCATACCCACCATTAGTGTTCTCGGTCTTAATTTTTAGTGCTTTCAAATTTTGTGCCTGTGCATAGCTTCAGAATACTGCTGTAAGCATATCTTTTTATCAGCTTAATCATTCAGCTGAAGCTTATTTGCCCAAACAAACACCATGACAGAATTTTGGGATTGATTCTTTCCTTGGAAAGCTCTTTAGGAAGAACCAGGCTTGAAAGATAAGTAGATGGAGTTGCCATTGGCATGTGAACACAGACGGAATGTATGGTGCTCTGCCTGAGGGAGGATGAAGAAGCAATTGAGAGTTTATCGATAATAATTAAATGTCTGACAGGTATGAATGATGTTTTGTGTGTTTATGCTATGGCCTGATCAGGAACAGCAAGCAGATAATGGCTTCTACAGACAGCAAGAAGTAGTTTTGCTTTCATAGACCCTGGGTGCTCATGGTGGACTTTAACCACCCTGATATCTGAGGCAGGGACAACACAGCAGGGCATAAGCAATCTAGGTTGCTGGTGGACATTGAAGATTACTTCCTCTTCAAAATAACATGAAAGCCAATGAGAAGACCTGCTACTACTCATGTTCACCAAAAAGAAGGGGCTTACTGGGGATGTGAAGTTTGAAGGCACCCTTTTCTAGGTGGTGTTTTCTGCATGAGATGGTGGAGTTCAGGATCCTGAGAAGAGGGATGAGAGTAAAAAGCAAAATCACCACACTAGATATTAGGAGAGGAAACTTTAGCCTCTTCAAGAATCTTCTTGATACATTCCAAAGGGAGAAGGCCCTGGAAGAAAGAGGAGCTCAAGAAAGCTCAATATTATTCAAGGATTCCATCCTTCAAACTCAAGAATTTCTACCCCGCTAAGCAGAAAGTCAGCAACAAGGAGCTCTAGAAAACTCAAACAAAAGAATGAAATACACAGAAAGTAGACGAAGTGACAGGTAACCTGAGAGGAATATGGAAACAGTCTTCGAACTTAGAGAGACACAGTCTGGAAAGCCAAAACACAACTAGAACTGAATCTGGTGAGAGATGTCAAATGCAAAAAGAAGGGAACGGATCAGAACTTGCAACTCTTGTGCTTTCTTAGAGCACAAGAACTTTCCATTCCCATGTGTATGAAATCAAGCAGGGAAGACAGGAAACTGGGATGGCTGAGTAAGAGCCTGCTGGTCAAACCAAGGCATAAGAATTAAACACACAGGTAGTCAAAGCAGGGACGTGTGGCCTGGGAAGAGTACAGGGATGCTGTCTGGAGGAGCAGGGATGGGATCAGGAAAGCCAAGGCACAAACAGAACTTAATTTGGGAAGGGATGCCAAATAATGAGAAGAGATTCTATAGGTACACTAGTCAGAAAGAGAAAGGGCAAGGAGAGTGTACCCCTCCTGATGGATGAGAAGGGAGAACTGGAAACAACAGACATGGAAAAGCCTGAGGTACTCAACAACATCTTTATCTCAGTCTTCACTGCCAGTTAGGCTTCCACAACTCTTGAGTCTCTGAACCTGTAGGCAGGGGCTGGGGGAGAAATGTCCCTTCCATTGTAAACAAAGAGCAGGTTTGAGACCACCTGATGAAAGTGAACAGCTACAAGTCAATGGGACATGATAACAAATGCCAGGGTCCTGAGGGAACTGGCTGATGTAGTTGCCAAGCCCCTCTCCATTGTATCTGAAAAGTCATGGCAACCATCCCTTGTGAATGGAAAAAGGGAAACATCACTTCTATTTTGAAACAGAGTAGAAATGAAGACCCAGGGAAGTACAGACTGGTGAGCCTCACCTCTTCATCCACCAGGATCATGAAACAGATCTTGCTGGAAACAATGATAAGCCATATGCAAGACAAAGAGGTGATCTGAGACAGCCAGCATGGCTTCACAAAGGACAAATCGTGCTTGACCCATCTGGTGGCCTTCTACAATGGAGTGACTGCATTAGTCAACAAGGGAAGTCCAACCAATGTAATCTAGCTGGATTTCTGGAAGGCCTTTGACATGGTCCTAAATAACATCTTTATCTCCACTTGGAGAGAGATGGTTCTGAAGGGTGGACTATTTGGTGGATAAGAAATTCCAGATAAAGCCATGTATGGAGTAACTTGCTGTCCAGCCTGTGTCACCTGTCCTTGCTGTGTCTCCTCACAGCTTCTTGTACACTCCCAGCCTCCCCTCTTGCATAATGGTTGTCATGGTTTAACCCGGCCAGCAGCTAAACACCACACAGCCGTTCGCTCACCCTCCCCCATCCCTCTCTGGGATGGGGGAGAGAAATGGGAAAGTGAAGCCCGTGAGTTGAGATAAAGACAGTTTATTAAGACAGGAAAATAATAACAATAATAATAATAATAATAATAATAATAATAATAATAATAATAATAATGATAATAGTACTACTGATAATAATGTGTACGAAACAAGTGATGCACAATGCAATTGCTCACCACCCGCTGACCGATGCCCAGCCTAACCCCGAGCAGTCCGGCCCTCCTCCCCCAGCTAGCCACCCCTATATATTGTTTAGCATGATGTCAGATGGTATGGAATACCCCTTTGGCTAGTTTGGGTCAGCTGTTCTGGGTCTGTCCCCTCCCAGCTCTTGCTGCACCCCCAGCCTGCCCGTTGGCAGGACAGAGCAAGAAGATGAAACGTCCTTGGCTTGGTGTAAGCACTGCTTTGCAACAATTAAAACATCAGGGTGTTATCAGCACTCTTCTCATCCTAAGCCAAAACATAGCATTCTACCAGCTACTAGGAAGAAAATTAACTCTGTCCCAACTGAAACCAGGACATCAGTATAGGTGTAGGCACTGCTCTGCAACAACCAAAACGTTGTATTATCACGCATTAGTCTCATCCTAAATCCAAAACACAGCACTGTACCAGCTTCTAGGAGGAAAATTATCTCTATCCCAGATAAAATCAGGACACCCTCCTTTCCGGAAGTCACTGAATATTTGCCTTCTGATGGGAAGTAGTAAATGAGTTCCTCTTTTTGCCTTGCTTCTTACACAGGTTTTGGTTTCCTTATGAAATTGTTTTTATCCTGACCCATGAGATTCATTTATTTATTTGTTTGTTTGTTTGTTTGTTTGTTTATTTATTCCCACCTTATTTTCTTCCTCTTTTTCCTCATGGAGAGAGGGAGTGAAAAAGAATGGATGAGCATCTGGCTGCTAGCCATGGTCAACCCACTAGAGACAAAAAGATATTAAGTCCCTAATGGCATTATTTGAATGTAGATTAACTTTACCATCTCAAGATAAATTGAAAATAGTCCTATACATTCACTTCAAGCCCTCATTACAAAGCCATAAAATACCTTCCTCTCTGAGTTTCCCAGATACTTTTCCTACTCTGCAATGATGTTATACTTCCCATGACAATGCTGTTATCTATACTGACATACTCACTTATATTGAATCCCTCTTTAGCAAGAAGTATCTAACGTCTCATTCCTACCTAAATAATTTTTAATAACTGTAAGATATGACCTCTTACAAGTGCAGACCCTCGTTATTATACTCTCATTATTATGAAACAAGCAAACAAACACAAATAGTTATTATTAATCTTTTTAGAGCAAGTGTTCTTAAATAATGTCTTTATCTCACTATGTTGGAATTCTTTTAAAGTATTTCCTTCAAAATAAATTTTGAACATTTTTATCACATTAGCTTAAGAGTGATATTGTATTAAGTTTATGTGGCAAAAGTTTGGTAGCAGGGGACTTCAGGGGTGGCCTCTGTGAGCAGAGCCCAGCAGCTGCCCCATGTCAGATAAGAGACAGCTCCAGTCAGCTCTAAAGGGACCCACCACTGGCCAGAGCTGAGCCGCTGAGCCTGGGAGAAAAAAAGAGCAGTAGCAGATGGGAGAGAAAAGAGTGAGAACCAGCCCACCAGCAGTCAGTGTAGAAGGAGGAAGGGGGAGTCAGTGAAGGGGGAGGAAGCGCTCCAGGCATGGAGCAGAAGTTCCCCTGTGGCCTGTGGAGAGGTCCCTGGTGGAGCAGGCTGTCCCCCTGCAGCCCATGGGTCTCACATGGAGCAAATCTCCACCCATGGAGGAGCCCCCGGTTGAGCAGGTGGATGTGGCCTGGAGGAGGCTGCGGCCCATGGAGAGCCCCCACAGGAGCAGGCCGGGGGCCGGAGCTGCAGCCCGTGGAGAGGAGCCCACACAGGAGCAGGGGGTCTGCGGGGAGCTGCTGCCCATGGGGGACCTGTGCTGGAGCAGTTTGCTCCTGACAGATGGACCCTGTGGTACAGACCCATTTTGGAGTTGTTCTTGAAGAGCTGCTGTCTGTGGGAAGCCCATGCAGGATCGGTTTGGGAAGGACTGCATCCCGTGGGAGGGACCCCATGTGCAGCAGAGACAGAGAGTGATCATGAAGGAGCCGTGGAGAAAACTGACTGCAGCCCCCATTCTCCATTGGCCTGAGCTGCTCAGTGGCAGGATGTATAAGAAGGTGGATGGGGGAAAGGTGTTTTTTTGTTTGTTTGTTTGTTTGTTTGCTTTAATTTCTCAGTGCTCTAGTCTGTTGGTAATAAACAATAAATTATATTGATATGCCTGTGCTGAGTCTATTTTGCCCATGGTGATAACTGTTGATCTCCCTGTCCTTACCTCAAGATTTGAGCCCTATTTTCTCACCTTTTTCATTTGAGGAGGGGAGTGAGAGAGCAGTTGTGGTGGAGTTCAGCTGCCACAGATACAAAATAGATATTACAAAGGTGGCTCTTCATGTCTCAGCAACTTCCTAACCTGTTGATCTCTGGGGTTGTATTCAAAACAAGTTTGTGATAACAGATGTTAATCTCCGAAATACCAAAGGGCATATTTCCTTAAAGGATTAAGATCTGACTGTTGGGCTGAAAATAGAGAGAAGAGAGAGAGAGATGCAGAGATATATAAGACCTTTCCTTGTCATCTATAAACCTATAAAAAATATATTAAAAATATCAGAGTTGAAACAAATCTGAGCAGTTTTTAGTCAGCTATTTTTGTTTGCTTGTTGTTTTTGCCATAACTGTCTAGCTTAAAGAGGAAACCGTTCTTCATCATCCCCTTGAAATATGTAACATCATTCTTGAAAAGATTCTGCTATTAGGACCGCAAGCTACAATATCAAGAAAACCATCCGTGAAGAGAAACTTTGAGAAGATGTATGACAGAATGCCCTCCTTTTATAGAGAAACACTTGATGGGAACTATCGTAATTTCAAACTGAACAAAAGGCCACCCAAATTCTTTTCCTGCAAATTTATTTCTTAACTACCTTTTAGTCATAGAAATGTCTTACAATTGTCGGGTGGTTCCAGTCACACAGTTAAGAGCTCAAACTTTCATTACATCAAAATGTAAAAAGGTCAGAAAAGTCATCCACTCCACAGGTGCAAGCCTAGGAGGAGATCCAACTCTTAACATTTGTAAATAATGAATATCTCAGTCTGCATACTTTCTCTCAGATTGGAATTTTGTTGTTCCAAGGGAAATGCAATAATCTGTCTCTTTTGGATAAAGTGGATGATATTTGAAAACTGTCTAGAAATCTTTATAGAAGCACATAATCTATTGCAAAGATATCTGATGATATTATAGGTTGTAGCACATTACAGGGCTCAGACGTAAGTAATGAAAGAAAAGATCATCAGTTCAACTTTGTGCATAGAATACAGCCTTTTGAATTACTGTAAATCAAGATTAAGAAAAGTGTTGCTTTTTTCATTTGTATCATGGAATGTTGTTTCTCCTTTAATAATCAGTGACCTAACTTATTTCCATAGCGAAAAAAGTTCAAATAAATTAATCTGATTTTTGATTTTAATTATCTTTGAATTCTTCTCTCACTTGTGAAGTTTTTATTAAGATCAGAAAATCCTATTTTCACAGGCAATTCTAGCTCAGGAAATTAGAAGTAAATATTTGAACACACTTTTTTATACTGTCAACAAATTTTATGAATTCCTTCTTATATTTATCCTTTAAGCAATATAAAAATATGACTTACACATCCTCTTTGAATTGCATAGCTGCATTATTTGTATGCTACAGAGTTAATATTAGCCCTTTTACAGGATATTTTGAGGGGCAATAATATAAAACACTGGTTTGATATTATAAGCCTACTCCACGTAGTATCACTTTGGGAAGAATACCATCCTGTGGGATGAATCCTACAGTGGAGTAGGGACATACAATGACCATGAAGGAGCGGCAGAGATGGTGATAAGGACTGGCCACAACCCCCATTCCCTGTTCCTCTGCACAGGAGGAGGTAGGAGAGGGTGGATGGGAGAATGGGGATGCTTTTAGTTCTCACTGTTCTGGTCTGCTAGCAATAGGCAATATATTATATTATTCTCCCCATGATGAGTCTGGTTTGCCTACAACAGTAATTGTTCAGTGTTTATCTCTCCCTGTCTTTATCTCAACTCTTGAGCCCTATTTCATTGTATTTTTTGCCCATTTTTCTTTAAGGAGTGGAGTGAGAGAGCAGTTGTGGTGGAATTCAGCTACCCATCAGTGTGAAAGCACCACAGAAGTACATGAATGTAAATCTTCAAGAGAGATGATATTTAAGAGTAAAGTTAACGTGTTACTAATATTTCCCCTTTTAAAGCTTTTAAATATGACTGATGATTTCCAGATACCAAATAACATATCATTATGCTATTCCTCTCTAGAAAAAGAAATAATAAATAGTAAAAGAAACTAAATAATATTTAATTATTTTAAGTGCAATTTAATTTAATTTAATTATTTTAAATGCAATTTTGCATTTCTTTAATCTCATTTGCATAGATAAGGAATGTATAGGTATAATTTTTTGAATGAACAATTAAACTTAAGTTCTAAATACTATTATTGCGAAATATGACTGTTTTTCTGCCAACAAAGTAAATCTATCAATGGGACAGCTTTCAAATATAGATTGTGAAGGAAAATGGAAAGTGGACTCTCAGAATATTTACATTTCCATATATTTGTATTGATTTTTTTTGTTTGTTTGTTTGTTAGTTTTACGGGAAAGAAAAAATTATATTTTCTCACCCCTTTGGAGTATTTAGGTGGCAGAGATATTTCTTGCCATAAAATAGATTTTAACTGTAATTCTAATGATACACATAGATAGAGATAAAACGTATCTGTTTATCAGCTAAATGGCTACTAGGGAGATATCACAGACCAATAGTTATTCTGAGAATACGTTTGTTCCTGTAACTCTTTCAAACAACATCTGTTGTTATGAACAGGAATATGGCTTCATGTTTTGGTTGCATGGCTGAGAACAAATCTGTTTAATTGCATACAAGATGGAAGCTGTTCTGCACTGGAAACTAATGTAATGCTCCATAATTTATCTGTATAGAAGGTTTTTCTATACAGTGCTGACATAATTAAGAAGCTAAAGTTATTAAGTTACTTTGTCATGTGGAAAATATTAAGTTTAGTCCTTTTTCTTGCAGTTTATTTTACTGTTTCAAAGACAACAAAAGTTAAACCTAGAGGATCTTTCACTTTAATAATGTTACAATTACATTTGAATACACAGTGTATTCTATGGTAATATAGAAAGAAGGTATAAAAACAAAACAGACCTGCACAAACAAACAAACAAAACAAACAAACAAACAAACAACAACAACAACAAATGTGGTCTGGTCTTCAGTTCACTTAGTACCTAAGCTACAGCTCAAATAATCTTTTGTTTGCTTTCAGTTGCAATATATGTAGTGTTTGTTCCACAATTTCCAATATTCCTCTACTAAAATACTGGACTCTTTTGGTTTGCTTCATTCATCTCTGTGATGACATAAAATTCCCAGTTGAAATGAACTCTCTTTGTTTTAATTGTCACCTTCTTTACTCATAGTTACACTCCCCCACCTGCTTTTCTCGAAGTGAATTTTGGCTTATAGTTAGTCAGCAGTCATACATCAGACATTGCATCTGTCAAACCACAAGAAAAAGACAAGAATGAGACCTTGGGGACAGCACAGTATGTGAAGCCATTGGAAATGTTAGCATAATTCACTTAGATGGTGGGGGTGTAGGGGGGAGTAGGAGAGGGAGGAGGAGGGAGGGAATTGTTTTCCTTTCCTGGTGAAGGAAGTTTTTTTTTTTTTGTTGTTGTTGTTGTTGTTGTTTTTTTTTTTTTTTTTTTAACAGTTTAGCAGTTTCTGCAGCATGTTAGTGAGAATGGCACATTCTGATGCCAATATCCTGAAGTTTCTATCTGCATAAAAAGTTTGAAGATATTTTATCACTGAAACAGTTAAAATGAAGTATCTTCCTGTTTCTTAAAGCTAGGCATCTAACTGTTAATGAAAATTACAAGACACTTTAGCATAATAAATAATACATGACAAGGTGTGTGTTACTGTGAGATAATGTGCATCTCAGAGGCACAGTGACATATGCCTTGGAGTGTCTTAGAGTAATTATAGAATGGCTCAAAGTTAGAATTTTAAAAAGAAGATTCACGTGTTCTTAACTGTCCAGATGAGAAGCATGACTAATTTTTTACTGTAATGATTAATGACAAGTTTAGGAGAGGAAATATAATATTGGTTTACTATTCTGTTAATTTTCTTAGTTTTCTGACATAAGTATTATATTTATTGTTCTGTGGGACTGGACTGCTGCCAAGGTCTCTGTAATGACAGCCTTAAATAGTACTATAGATGGTATAAGCAATCTGTGGTGAAACACTTCCGACTAGAAAAACTATTGAAATATAGGATTCAAATTTCCTTCCATTGGTCAGTCAGTTTGATTATCATTTATTCATCATTCTTGACTGAGTTCCAGATTTGGACTCTTGTTTCCTTAAAGAGCAATGGTAATAATCCTGAACTTGTTGGTGTTATTGTAGGTGGGAAAGGAGACTGTTCTTCCTTGAAGCCATTAAACTACATTCAGTATAGTTAGTGGCAAGTGGTTGGGTTGTACCTTTTCAGAAAATAAGAAAGCAAAAATGGGTGAAACAGCATGACTGTTTCAGCTCTCTCTGAGGGCTAGTCATGACTGATTAGCCCTCTTTCCCTTTTTCTCTGCTCCTTGTCCACCAGGAGACTTCTGGGGGAATAAGGAACCAGCTGCTGAAAATCTGTTTGTAGTGCTTTCTGGGTTTATTGCTGCAATAATGGCACCTCCAACTCTCAAATGAGTATTCCACATAGAAAGATAGCTGTTATACATTAGGATGCTCAGAACAAATATAAATATATATATTTGTTACAATATTCAATGTGGTTGCCTGACCATGTTACAGGATGTCCTTATATTGCATTTCTTTGCATCATTTTGAAAATAAAACATAACAGCTAGCACACAGTAGATGTTTCTTCCTTCTCAGAGAATCACTAGAAACCAGACTGAGAAGCAAATTACATGAAGAAAAGAGAATATTTACTTGTTTCTTATATTTACTCTGAGATTAGACACCTGCAATTAGTTTATCAAAGCCAACATGTAGTTATCAGTTTTTCTGCTAATAAGAGTAAGGGGAGCAAGGAATGAATATATCTATGTGATGCATTTTCTGGCTCTCATGCATTTCTACATTAAAATTTGTAGGAGTAGTTTTTTTACAACAGCTGTTTTTTTTTTTTCTTTTTTTTTTTTTTTTTCTGGTATTGTTGACTTCAGGTGAGCACTCAAACTCCCGCATGCAATGATTGCTGCATGTAAGGGTCTATAAAAACTCAAAAAGTCCCTGTACATAGCAATTAATTGGGACTGTGAGAAAATGCATTGATATTTATAATACACCTAAACCGTGGTTCCTATGGAGAATATGTGTGTGTTTTAATAATGGAGAGTTGTTTATAATATCCTGATATTGAAATTTATATGAAATAAACATATTTGTTCTGTATGAGACAATCCAAACCAGTTTAATATCTATATACTGGGTATCTAGAGAACAACTGGACTTGCTGCTAAAGACTGAGGCAAAGAAGGCATTAAGCACCTCAGCCTTTTCCTCATCTCTCATCACTAAGTTTCCCCCTGCATCCAGTAAAAAAATTTTGTCCCTACACATCCTTATAATCCTTCTAAGTGGCCTGCCCTCTTTTCCAAAGATCATAAATCTCTTTTTTTTTTTTCCTAATCTCTAGCCACAACTCTCTGTTCAGCCAGGCCAGTCTTCTTCCATGCCGGCTTGTCTTTAGGCACATGGGGGCAGGCCACTCCTGAGCCATTAAGATTTCCTTCCTGAGGAGTGCCCAGCCTTCCTGGACTTCTCTGCCCTTCAAACCTGCCTCCCAAGGGACTCTGCCCACCAGTGTCCTGAAAGCTCAAAGTCTGCCCTCTGGAAGTCCAAGACAGCAGTTTTACTGGTCCCCCTCCTGACTTCGCTAAGAATAGAGAACTCTACCATTTCGTGGTCACTCTGCCCAAGACAGCTCCCGACCACCACATCTCCCACCAGTCTTTCCAGTGGGGCACCTCATTAGACATTATATTCTCAGATTCACATTCCTTCTAGATTTGTGGTTTCACATATTCCCAACCCCTAACTCCCAGCCTAGTTTATAGCTATTGGGTAGAGCACAGAAAGAAGACTTTGAATGAAATAGACTCAGCAGTTTCTCATATATATAATTTTTACTTACTGGGGTGGTATGCCAATCATGGGTAACAAATATGCACCAGTATTATTAGTGAATTACATCAATGTGGCTGCTATGTTTTGTGCTCCATGAAGTGTTGTGAATCATTTGCTCACCCATTCCATCACACTTTATAGACAATTTATTAGTTAGGATTCCCTCTCACATTTTCTCTGATTTCTACACAGACAGAATGTATCTATCACAGGAAGTTTAAGATTAAAAAGCATAAGTTTTAGCGCATGAACTACCTTGTTGGTGTTAGTTGGAAGGCAGAAGAATGAATAAACTCAGAAAGAAGTAGAGGGGAGAGGAAAAAATATTAGAATCAGGACATTTTAGCAGTCAAGAGCCATAAGATTAAGCAAGCTGAAATGTTAAAGCATATATTGGTGTTTAGGTTCCAAAGTGATTTATCTGTTCTCTTTCTTTCTTTAAAGTAATGTTCTTTCCTCTGGAGTAGATTTTATTGTCAACTTAGAGTAATACTAGAAGTCTACTTCCACCTTTCAATATACACCAGTCAGCACAGTTTATGTATTGTGATTATTTGTATGTGTTAGGTTATAAATAGTGAAAAATCTCCTTTGCGCAACGCTTCACTGTACACATCTACCAAACTACAGTTAGTAGAAATATAACATAGTACGATGTTATATCAGACCTGTTTCTATTAAGGTTGGTTACCTCTTTGTTCCAGTATTTTTCTTTAGCTCAGTTCATTATCTTCAATGGTAATGAATAAAATGATTTAAACATCTTATGTAACTTCTCACTAACCAGTATGGAGTTAGCTCTCAAACTCCTGGTCATGGTGGTACTTTTCTAAAGTACTGATACAACTAATCTGTTAAGGTCAAGCTCTGCTGTTGGCCATATCGATGAAAATCATGAAACTGTGATAAAAAATTACAATAAATGCAGTAATAAGTTATTACAGTGATAAACTAGGAAAAGAAAAAGTGCAACAGGAATAAGAACATTGGGATTGAGGTGCTTCAAGGCACCATATAAGTGTGAAACTTTGATTAACATTGGACCTTTTCCATCTGGGAAAAGACTGGGTAAAAACTACAATCACCAAGAGACTATACATGAGCCACACTGGTCATGCAATATGGAAAAAGTTCTGAGTCTGCTATCCAAGTGGTCATTCAAAGGAAGGTCACTACTATGTATACCAGCAGCTGGAAAAGTTATGATTGCCCTTCTACAGTTATGATTGCCCTTCTACAAACATATGCTTCTCTTTAATGGTCATCTGAATATAGTGACCATTCAGTTTGCATTTTGGTTCCCTAAACCTAACGCCTTGTTGCCCATATGCCAAGTTTTTACTTTGCTTATTTTTGTTACTAAAAAAAGTAATAATAATAACAAAAATTATTATGAGTAAAGGAGTGGAATGTCTAGGATTAGGTTCCTCAGGTAAGAGATGAAGGGGATAGCGCTGGGGGTCATGTTTCCTAAATAAATTCTTCAGAATTACCAGACTAGGCTCATAAAATTAAATCAAAGTTGGGAGAGGAAAATTCTTTCCATTTACAAATACTCAAGCTACAAAACACTTTTTTTTTTCAGTGAGATATCCAAGGGAAATGTTTTTTGTTTGTTTGTTTGTTTGTTTTTGTTTGTTTGTTTGTTTTTGGTTTTTGTTTGTTTGTTTTTTTTTTTAACATAGATGGAACACAGCAAAAAGAATATGTAAACTTGAATGTTAGACATCTAATAGTGTATTTTATTGTCTTATATTGCCTTACATCATATAGAAAAGTATCTCACAGTCTTGATTTGGCTGCTTTTCATGTTGTGAGCACTTTCTTCTAAAAACATTGTCCTTTATTGGACTTACTGTATGCAAGGATAAAAATCTTGAAGTAGCAAAGTAAATAAATGAAAGGGTCTTATTGGTAAGATTATTGTAGATACTTTATATTTTAAAGGAACACATTTTTATTCAGTATATTAGCAGGTAAAGATGTACTGAAGGATTTTTTTTTTTTTTGTATTTGACTAACAACTAATAGAAAAGAGATATAACAAAATATTAGCATATATCATACAGAACTTTTAATGCTCTCTCTCTGATCAAACATTTCAAATGTAAAAGGGATAAAAAATGATGGAATAAACAGAAAAAAATGAGCTTCAAGATAAGTAATTCACTTGAAAATAATGGATTTATTTATTTATTTATTTATTATTTTTTATTTTTTCTACTTCTGAAGATAAGATAACCCGCTATATCTCTTTAATCAAAAGGAAAACCTAATTCACTGGGGTTTCAAGACCTGTGAAATTTAAGGCATATTTACTATATAATGTTGAAATTCCAGTTTGCCCTGAATTTACAGTTATAATAAAGCTGTGTATCAAAGTTGTGTTTATGTGCATACCCTAAACCCTTAGTTACCAACTTCCTGAATAGTGCAGGAACATCCCTGGTATTGTCTGCACAGACAAAACAATGGGCTGGTTGAAGACAATGGGCTCTCTGGACTCCTATCCTACTTGAGAAGGAACTTACTAATTATTATTATTAGAAGAGCTCTCCAGGTAGTAAATTAAGATAGTCCCAGAGATTTACCAGGGCAGTTTCTGCTCTTCATAAGCCAACTAAAAGACTGTCTTATACATGTATGTTGTGATTCCTGTGCCCTCACCTTATATTTTAATTATGAAATATTAAAGGATTTTTTTTTCCACATAAAAATGACAAGAATCGTAATAGCTACTGTTTTTGGTGTGCTGTTTGTTGTTGCTGTTGTGGTTGTTTTTCAGTTTGCATTCCTTTCAACTACTCCACATGAAAATGCCAACAAGGCCTTTCAATATATAAGAGCTCAAAAGAAATGTATGTTGAGAAACAAGGCAGGCCATGTAATCCTTAGCTTCTGTATTTACATATAAACCTGAGTAGAACCAGAAAGCTTTATAAGCCATCACAATTCACACTTTTAATGAACAAAGATTAGAAGCTTCCAGAAAGAATCAGTTCAACAACCAGATCAATGAAGAAATACTAAAATATAAGCATACCAGTCAACTTCCAAATCTTTATAGAGAAAAATGCTTTATATTATATAAATAGTGTTTCAGACATAAATAATTTTTTAGAGTCAATGTACTGTATTTTGTGTATTGTTAGTTTAAAAAATAACAACAACAACAACAAACTCTAATAACTTTGACTGCATTATAATTGTAGGAAAATTAATCCAATGTGTACACACCACATGTTAAAACATTGGCATGTTCAATAGGATAGTAGATCAGATAGAAATATGCCGTATTCAAAAAAATACTTATGCCATAGTGAACAGGGCTAACAAACTTTGAATGATGATCAGGACAGTATTTCCATGATGGTTACTCCATGACAATGGATTTTGATATTCATCACAGTGCACTAATAATGTGTGTAAATACTATAAACAAATAAGTAATTAATAAATTAATATTTTGGTGGTAACGGTCACATTTTTTCATTTTAAAATTAATACTGAGTTTGGTCTACAAGATTCTTTACAGCTTGGTCAAAGTAGGTCAAATACTTCATTAATCATTCAAATACATTGATAAAGCCCAATCAGAAACTGTGTTTAAATGAAGAGGAACTCAGAAACTATGAGAGACCCTATTGAGGAGTCCAGCTGTCAATAAGATTACAATACAGAAATGATACTCTAGGTCCTACTCCAGACCTATTAATTTTCTTGAATATTTCCTGCGACTCCTCTTTGCTTGCACCTATACAGCTCTGTCAGATAACAGAAAGCCTCCAGACCAAATAGCTCAGTATCTGCCTGACAATGTAGGTAAGCTATGCTTTTGATTATTACTTTTACTGTTTTTGTTAGTTTTCTTCAAAAATAAAGGTACATCATTCTAGTATTTATTCAGAATGGTCAACGCTTATCAACTTAAAATGGATCAGAGGGCTCAATGTCCATGAAGACAGTATATGTGACTAACATTTATAAGATATTGATACTGTGGAAAGGTATTTTATGAAGTAAGAGATTTCAAAAGATATTTTTTCTACTGTTTACTATGAATACTCCAACACTAATCCCAATACAGCAAAGGAACACCAGAGTATGAAGTTTATTGAACCATAAATAAGAAAGATATAAAGTTAATGCAATACTTTTTTTCTTTTCTTTTTTTTTTTGTTCTTTCTTTCTTCCTTTTTTTTCCTCCTTCTTCATCTTTGACCACTAACCTTTGGACATATATCGCTCTTGTCAGAGTAACGGATAACTACAGGAAGCATCTGTAAATTAGAAAGCTTTAGATACATCAGCTCTGCCGTTTCAGGAGACAATTTGTTAATATAACTGTCAATTTGTTAATTTAACTCATCAGAGAGCTGGCATTGCAATGTAGCTGAAAAATTGATAGCTTCATAGAATTTAATCTCGGGTAGAGCTTTTCAAAAATGTGAAGATGTAAGCCATATGATTTTTAATTAGTCACAACTTTGAGCCCTTTATGTAGCAGGATAATCATATTAACAGAATTTATACCTCATTCAATTGATTTTCAGGAATCACTCAATTTCCAAAATGTTGTTTCCAAAACTAATCTAAAACTACAAACTACAGCAAACACTGCTTACAACACCACCAGTTAGAGCTAGTCATGTATCACTCAAATATCACAAGTTAATTACAGTCAGACTCATTTAGAATTTGTGATCAAGGTGGACACATATTTTATATAAATGACTCTAGCCAGACTTAATGATTAAAGCCAATTAAAGCTAAATATTATTTGATGCTGGAATCCACGTCAAGAAAGCAATATTATACACTGAATAGTCCAGTTAATATATTAATAGTCTAAGGGTCTATATTATCTAATTAATATGGAAAATTCTTTTTATTAACATGGTTGCTATTCAGAAAATTCCTACCACCTCCCCTTTTTCTCTGGTGTTTTGCCTACCTTTGCACTTTCCCCAGTGCAAGGTTGACAGTCTCAGTCTTCCTCAGAAAGAAAGGAAGAAGGGTTCCTACAAACGCCTTTGCTAGGAGGAATAGGATGTTCTGTTAGTACCACTTTTCTCAACATTGAGTTTGCTTGGGGCTTATAAATATATGTATATATGTGTATATATATATATGTGTATATATATTTGTCTTAACACAGTCTTCTTTCTTCTCAATGGTTCCCAGATAGACCTCTATAACTTTTATAATTACACAGCTGCCTTTTCCAATCCTAAATCTCTTAAAGTCCTAAAGGGCATTTTTGTCATAGTAACTACCTAGGTCTACCAAGCCCTTACTATTTAAGGTATTTAGAGATGTTAAGCTAAAACAGGTGGGAAAAGAGCCACTTAATGACTAGGTAATTATGAAAACAAGTGAAAATCAGTTCAGGCAAAACAAGTTCAGAAAAACCCTAAGATGCCAGGTTAATAGGTCTACGTCTTTCTCCTGGTAATGACAAAATCATATTTACTTGGCTACAGGAACATGAGCCCCTAATGATGGCATAAGCTTAAGAGGCTTATATTCAATTAATAACTGTGCCAGCAGCTACCAGTCTCTATGATAAGAAGAGCCATCTATGATAAGAAGAGTCCTATGAATGCATATCGTAAATATCTGACTCAGGAAAGCCAATTAACTAAAAGCAATGCACACAAACAGAGTTATGGACCTTTCAAGAGCACAGCTTGGGAAGGATGACAACATCCTTCAGGGTGACCTCATCCTGCAGTGGTAGTAGAGAAGATACTGAGAAGGGTAGCTTCACAAGGATGAATAGGTGGGTAGGTAGGATAGGTTGCAGTTTAGAAAGTAGAGGATAGAGGGAACATGGTCCACTAAGGTATTCAAAATCGTTAT